>NC_056746.1:370909724-371097224 GCF_019279795.1 Protopterus annectens | reverse complement strand
GGTTTGAGGGCAGTGGTATTATGGGAACCAGGCATGTTCGAGCAACATTTGTGACATACATCCATTTGTGCAATCACCAGTGTGCAGCTGCTGGGCTTTTTCCAAGAAGTTTGAATTTTGGTGTGCTTGGGGTTTCTTCTTTCCCTTGATGATGGTGTGACCTCACAGCTGTGTGCGTTAGTGTGGCGTATGGTGGTGTAGGGAGGGTTTTGGGCCTCTATAAAAAGCTTTTCTGTTTCTTGTTTTAGTTTCAGATGCTTTCTGTTATTTATTTGTGATTGCAATTAAGAAAGTGATGCAGAGAAAAAATGAGTCAGTAGCTTGACAGAGAGATGATACTACACTTTATAGATGCACATAGGCAGCTCCTGTAGTATTTATCAAGCGCAAAAGATCTTAAGAGTCTGGCCACTCCAGTGACATACAATGAGATAAAAGCCCTGACTACAGCACAGTTGACCTGGGTTCGACTAGCATCTCAGGTGACTGATGGAGCAGCAGTTAGGGATGTGTGTGTCCATCCTTGTTGGAGGCTGACACTCCCTTAGGGAAGGCATGGTCCAAAGAGGGGATGTTGCCCATGAATTTAATAAATCATGGGACGTGGTGCATATAAAGGCCCCCCCCCCCAGACCTGAATCAAAGACACCGAGCCCAGGATATCCTTAGAATCCATGACTGGCCCCAGCAATACCAAAGTCAGACCGGGGGAGGTAAGAGATGTGTTGTAGACCTGTCATGGACATGCAAGTTTGACCAGTTATTTGTGTAACTCCTGGATGGAGTGTGGGGCCAGACAGTGTCTGGGCTAGCAGAAAGTGGAAGAAGTAATTAAATTACCCTTTATAAAAGATCTAAATAGTCAGTACTTGATTATACTGTCCTCCATTCTTCACTCTTAAGGTCACCCCAAGGGATACCATCTCAACTCTCCTGATATTAGGGCTTTACAGAGTTGAAGACTGGTTTGCTTTCTTTGCAAACAGAACTAAAACCTTAGAAAAGCTGCTTTCCCTTTTAAGCCATGCTTTAGGTGAAAGTGTTGGGTTGTGGTGATATCCAGAATGTTCTGAAGATTACAAGTTCAGATGCTTGTTTGTAGTCAATTCCTATAGATATGAAGTAGTTTTGCAGTAGTGATTCTAGTATTTCATCACCAGCTGTAAAGGTAAATGCTCTTAATTATAGATGATATTCAGTTTTGTATGAGTGGAAGGATTTTTGTACTGCTTGTTCTTAACTTATCACTTATGCTATTGTTTGCCTACACTGCTGCTTTTTAGTGATGTACGTGTTTATTTTGTTCTGTTACTTGAGTCAGAGATTTAGGGCAGTGAGAGTTCTTTTATTTGAGAATAAATTCATACCTTCTAAAATGCTGTTCTGAAGGACTCAAAATAGGTAATTCATCTGTACTGAATGCAGCATATTTTCCTATACTTCTGTAAGAGAAAACAGATTTGTAACGATAAAGCAACATTGCTCTAAGGATATTTCTTTGAGGAAAAAAACTAATGACAAGTAACGTTATGTACTGTTTTTTCTTTTTCCCTTTTTTAGTCCATTTAATTTTATGATTTAAAATAAGTTATGTATTTAATTGGATTCTACAAAAACAGTTCCCACGGGTATCTTAGCAATGGAAAAACAAGCAAAAAGAGAAACTTAAGGTGCATCTCCTGCTTATCCGGCCAGTTGTGCTCAGTGTTTCATTACTTCTACTTTTTCTTTTTTATAATGTAGGCATTTCTATGGCTGCTCTTTGCTTGACTCTTCTTTTTGAAAAACACCTCCACCTCAATAGGTACACTCCCTTTAGAGTGACCTTACCCTATTAAAGGGATGGAACAACATACACTGCTTTATTGTCCTAACTTTGCCTCTCTTCTCCAAGCTGTCATTTGTGAACAACCCGTGCATTTGTACCTACCCTTTTAGAGCTCACTGCTAGACACAGGCCTCTACCGATTAACTCCCAAGATAGTGGGACTTGTGTCTTCCTTTGCTCCCCTGCCATCCCGTAGACCACTCATTATATTTGCTCTGATGTCCACCCACTTTCTCACCCTCAAGACACACCTCCTAAAAAGAGGCCACCATAAAACCAGATAACCAGCTTATTTTATTGCCCTTATAATGAGTACTACAATATTATTGGATGTCTTAACTCCCACTTACAACTTCCTGTACAAACAGCACACATCCAATCAGTAAAATGTTCCTCCTTCCACAACTTACTCTGTTCTCCCGCCTCCTTTCCTCTTCTCCTTCCTGTCTCATACTACCAATTACAAACATCTTCTTCATAAAACACTTGCACAACCAATCATTATACAGTGGATATAAAAAGTGTACACACCCCTGTTAAAATGCCAGGTTCTTGTGATATAAAAAAAATGAGACCACAGTAAATCATTTCAAAACTTTTCCCACCTTTAATGTGACCTATAACCTGTACAATTTAATTGAAAAAGAAACAAAACTGTTGGGGGAAAAATATAAAAAAAAATGTAAAAACTTAACAATAAGCTGGTTGTATAAGTGTGCAAACTAATACTTTGTTGAAGCACCTTTTGATTTAATTACAGCATTCATTTTTATTGGGTACACACCTGCCGTCCAATTAAAGAGACTCTGATTAACCCCAAATAAAGTTCAGCTGTCCTAGTAGGATTTTCATGACATTTACTCAGTTGCCTGCTACAGCAAAAGCCATGGTTCGCAGAGAGGTTACAAAGCATCAAAAGGATCTCATTGTTGAAAGGCATCAGTCAGAAGAAGGGTACGAAAACATTTCCACAGCAGTGGATATACCGTGGAATGCAGTGAAGACAGTCATCAAAAAGTGGAGAAAATATGGGACAACAGTGACGTTCCAAAGAACTGTACATCCTTCCAAAATTGATGAAAAGGGGAGTCGAAAACTGGTCAGGGAGGCTGCCAAGAGATGCACAGCAACACTGAAGGAGCTGCAGGAATTTCTGGCAAGTACTGGTTGTGTACTACATGTGACAACAATCTCCCGTATTCTTCATATGTCTGGACTATGGGGTAAGGTTGCAAGACGGAAGCCTTTTCTTGCACATAAAAATATCCAGGCCTGGCTAAAATTTGCAAAACAATACATCAAGTCTCCCAAAAGCATGTGGGAAAATGTGTTATGGTCTGATGAGACCAAGGTTGAACTTTTTGGCCACAATTCCAAAAGGTACGTTTGGTGCAAAAACAACACTTTGCATAACCAAAAGAACACCATCCCCACGGTGAAGCATGGTGGTGGCAGTGTCATACTTTGGTGTTGCTTTTCTTCAGCTGGAACTGAGGCTTTAGTGAAGGTGGAGGGAATTATGAACCCTTCCAAATACCAGTCCCATTTGGTCCAAAACCTTCAGGCATCTACTAGAAAGCTGAAGATGAAGAGGAATTTCAACTTTCAGCATGACAATGACCCCAAGCAGACATCCAAATCTACAAAAGAATGGCTTCACCAGAGAAATTTAAAGTTTTGGAATGGCCTAGCCAGAGGCTAGACCTAAATACAATAGAAAATCTGTGGGGTAACCTGAAGAGGGCTGTGCACAAGAGATGCCCTCGCAATCTGACAGATTTGGAGAGCTTTTGCAAGGAAGAGTGGGAAAATATTGCCAAGTCAAGATGTGCCGTGCTGACAAGACTCTTATCCAAGAAGACTGAATGCTGTAATTAAATCAAAAGGTGCTTCAACAAAGTATTAGTTTAAGGGTGTGCACACTTATGCAACCAGCTTATTGTACATTTTTATTTTTTATATATTTCCCCCAACAGGTTTGTTTCTTTTTCAATTAAATTGTACAGGTTATAGGTCACATTAAAGGTAGGAAAGGTTTTTAAATGATTTATTGTGGTCTCACTTTTTATTTCACAAAAACCTGGCATTTTAACAGGGGTGTGCACACTTTTTATATCCACTGTATCAGTATGTATTACCCCTACTTCTAGAACTTCCACACCCATAAACCCCACCACAACTCTCCGGGTAATCAGACCAAACCTGTTCCCCAGCTCGCTACTGTTAGGATCACTTTTTATATGATTACTAAGATGCAGAAACATTTTTCTGTCTGACAACACCAAAGACCTCATTCAGACTATTCTCCATAATCTTTATACTTCTTAAGTAACATTGAACCCAACCCAGGCCCAACAACTCCCTTTCCTCAACATCAGAACTACTCCCTCCCTGCATTGGCCTGTGCTCTGTTCAGTGCATACAACATCAGAAACTAGTTAGACCACGTAAATACTATTAGCTCCCAACACAACCCAGAACAGTCTAGCAGTCACAGAATCCTGGGTCAAAAAGCTCTCTCATTTTCCAACACTTTCTGACTACCTGCACATATGTCAGTGATGACAAGCCAGGCAAATGATTGTGTATAAAAATGACCTAAACCCAAAAGTCATTCCACAAGGAAACTCCTCCTACTCAGACGCTGTTCCTAACTGGATTCTCATAAAACTTCCAATTCACAGAGGCAAAACATTGTTGATCCCTACAGCCTTTTTATCATCCCCCTGCTTCTCTAAATAAATTCAAATCATTCAACACTGAGACCTTTAATAACTGTCCCAAAACTAATAACATAACCCATTCTAGGTGACTTTAGTCTTAATTGTCATGGCCATCTTTTATCTGACATGGGTACTTTCCTAGCAGAACTAGGTCTCCTCCAACTCCCAAAAGAACCAACAAGACCTAACTTCAGGTCCTCCAAGCCCTCCACACTCAACCTGATTATTACAAACCTACCAGATGCCATCACCAACATAAACATTGTCCCACCATCAGTAAGAGACCACTGCCCAATCACCGTTAGAATTGTTAATCATGCTATAAAACTACCACCTATATTAAAAATCTTCAAAAAACAAAGTGGCAGAAATATTGACAAACTCAGAACCTTTCTCACAATAAACAAATGGAACCATATAATGTAATCCTATCCTACTGTTGTATTTTTAACATGAGAGATTACCTGCTAAGGGTGGCCTGACATCCGGCCAGTACACCAAAGCCTTTAATTACCTTAAGGAACGCCATACATAGAACGTATGCTCATCACATACTTAAGGCATAATAGTGGCATCTGGATGTACCATTCTCAGAACTTCTCTGCCGCCAGTCCGAACACCATCTCTGATCATCTGTCTGCTTGCCCAAGTTGTTTGATGGTGTATCAACCTGTTCAGATAAGTGCCCCATTGGGGTTTTCTCTTTTTTTATTTCTGCTGCTTTTTGTTTTGGGGTTTTACGGGTCATTCAGAAAAGGCAAATGCCAGTGTGAGAGACAAATTCCACATAAGTACAGTCACAACCAGTGCTTGTTTTGCTTAGGGCCTACTCATGATCATAAAACTTGCAGTATTTGTTAGGCCTTCATGCCTAAGACTTTGCAAAGTAGTCTTTCCTCCCTTGCAATTTACTTGGAAAACCATTGTCTCAATCTTTTAGTGAAAGACACTATGGAGGGAACTTCTAGGCCTGACATGAAGTCTTCATTCAAGAAAGGCCAAAAAAAAAACCTAGGTTGGACACTTCCTCTGCGCCTCCTACATTAGATGTCTGTCTTTTGAGGCTGATTAAAACATGGAGGTTCGCCCAGTTCTGGAGTCTGATTCCTTGACCGAGACCATTTCAGAGGCCACCTTGGATACGACAACAGGCTGGGACCATTTCAGAGGCCGCCATGGATCTGACAACAGGCATGTCCTCTGAGGCATTGCAGAAGTCTGTTTTGGATGGTCAGGGGGAAGGAAGACTGATTATCACAGAAGGGCCTGGGGAGGTTCCTCAAATTCTGGTGAGGGAGGAAGTTCTGATGACAGTTGAGTATAGGCCAACATCGGGCCCTTCTATGTTTCATAAGGCGGATGTCTAGTTAAAAGAGAAGCAACAAGCAAAGCATGTTTCTTCTCCTAGCGACCCTCAACGTGAATGGCTTATTTAATGCCCTTATGGCTCTGAAGCCTCCTTCGGGTGTCTTTGTCCCTGCTCCTCCTTAGATGTCTTCCCCTCACAAGAGAGTTAGGAATCCAGGATTCTTCTGCTGAAGAGGTTTCTTTGTGTGAGGAATCCTTGGCATATTCCACCCAGATTCCATCTCCTCTAGAGTATCCTTCTGAAGAGGAATCTACCAGTCAAGAATCTCCTGTTGAGGAGATTACTTTTGGAGGTACCATTGCTAAGATGGAGTTCTTCAAGTGGGATTGCTTCCATGTTTCTGATGTGCAGAAGAGATATTATCCTACAAATGGAATCTCCATCCCCATCTGCTGTTCCTCCAGTTTTGCCTGCTTTAGTGGATGCTTTTTGTCTAACATCAGGCTCTGAATTCACAGCCCCATGCTCCTAAGAAGCCAGACCATTTTTATAAAGTGCCTAGTAATTGCAAATTTCTTTGCAAGTGCCCATTTGCTGACCCTTCGGTAGTTTCTGTTGCTTCAAATAAGCCTTTCAAGTTACTGCCGTCCACTAAACTTCTTCCTTCTGATAAGGAAAGCAGGATTATGGAAAGACTGGCAAAGAAGGTTTATACTTTGCCACTTTTACCTTTGTGTGCTATTAATTACCAAACTTGTATGACTACATATGTTTTTCGTTCTCCTTTCCCAAGCTACTGAAGTTATCTCTGACCTTCCAGATTCTGAGGGCAAAACTTCAGCCTTGTCTTTGTTAGGGGCTTCCTCTCAGGTAGCATGCCATTCTGTTAAGTGCAGCTATAGTACAGTAGAAGCTTCATATAGAGCTGCTGCTCTGCCAGATGACATAAAAGCTAAGTTGATGGGTGGTGCTCTGGATAACAGTGGCTTGTTTGATACTGCTGCTTCTAATTTAAGTCCCTGCAGGAGAAAGGCAGGGAGTTACAGGACTTGAAAATATCTTTTTGTTTCACCTCTGCCCAAGTTCCAAAGGAAGTTTTTGTTCAAAGTCAGGTCCGTCCTTCTAAAAGTAAAAAAGTGGAAGGAGGGTTCCTCTAGCTAAAACTACTCTGATCCCCTTTCAGGAAATGTTTACATTTCTCTGTTGCTTCCTGGCATTTTCAGTTTTTTGCTTTGCCCTCTGGCCTCTCTACTGCCCCAAGGGTATTCACCAAATGCCTAGCTTCTGTGATTGCTTTTTGTAGGCTTTAAGGCATCGAGGTATTCCCTTACTTGGATGATATCCTGTTTCATGCATCCTCTCCTGAGACCTTACTTCAAAGACTTCACTTTGCCATTACTCTTTTGCAAAGTCTGGGGTTCACATTAAATTTCAAAACGTCATCTCTAACCCCTTCTCAAAATCATGTTTTCCTAGTGATAATTCATTAAATGTGTTTGAGAAGAAAAAAAAAGATCATGTTTTCCTGGGGTGCAGGATTCAGACTTTGCCTGTATTGGCATCCCTGCTTCTACCAAAGGCCTTGACTCTCATTTCCTTCCTTCAAAATCTTCTTCCTCTGACTTCTGTCACAACCAGAATGTTTTTGAGACCTTTGAGATTTATGGGCATCCACCATTCCAATTTTTACCTTTAGCCAAACTCCACATGAGGAAATTTCAGTGGTTCTTAAAATCAGTCTGACAACAATATGTGCATCCACTAGAATTTACAGACCCATTCTTCCCCGTCTAAAGAAGGAACTTCTCTGGTGGATTCAGCAGTTGTCTTTGAACCTGGGCCTTCCCTTCCATCCCTCTTCTATCTCAAGATCTGTTCACAGATGCTTCAGATGTAGGTTGGGGAGCAGCCTTTGGCACTATGAAAGTACAGGGGGGGGGGGGCTCTGGTCTCCTCTTCAACAAAAGGAGCACATCAGCATCAAAGAGATGAGAGCGCTTCTGCTGGCCCTTCAAGCTTTGCACCCTCTTCTCCCCCCCAGGGCCTGTCATCACAGTCCTGTGGTATGTAACCAGACGGGGAGGAACAAAATCTTGCCTTCTTTGCAGGCTAGCTCTCATGGTTTGGGAACTTGTGGAATAGTATGTGACTCTTCATACAGTTTATATTCCCTCAAGTCAAAACTATGCGGTGTGCACTGTGAGGAGGTCCTTGACTCAATCCCATGAGTGGATGATTCACGTGGATGGGTTTCTGCACATTGTCCACAAGTGTGGTATTCCTCCAATATATCTGTTTGCCTCCCCTGTGAACAGACAACTTCATCATTTTTGTGCTAGAGTCCCAGGTCCTCGGGTTTTGAAGGTGGATGCCCTTTCATTTTCTTGGAAGGGGACGTTTCTGTTTGCATCCCCTCTTCCTCTTATTTTGAAAGTTCTTTTCAAGATTCAACAGGACAAACACAAAATCTTGCTGGTGACTCCCTTTTGGCTAAGACAGCATCGGTTCCCCCTTTTTCTGTATTTAGCCAAAGGCAATCATCACAAGTTACCTCAGAGTGGACACTCGCACAAGACAAAGATCTCTAATCCATCCCCACCTGTCCACTCTTCATCTGACTTTTTGGTTGGAAGGATTTTGATTTGTTATAGACATCTTTTACCTGAGGACCTGCTTAGGGTCCTGCAGGAGGCCAGGAAACCCAATACTAGGAAGTCTGACATCCAAATGGAAGAGGTTTTATGTCTGGTGTCTTTCACATAACCCTGAAGCACTCTCTGTGGATGTTCCTGTGGTTCTTTCTTATTTTTGTGAATTGTTTAATGCTGGGTTGGCTTATTTCTTTAAGTCCCATTTGTCAGCCATCTCTGCTGGTTTCTGCCTTTGTCTCCTTTAGCTTCTAGGTTTGAGGCAGTAACATTTCTTAAAGGCGTCCTTCACATTAGACCTCCCAGGAAGCCTGTTCCTCCTCCCTGGGAACTTAATTTTGTTTTGGAGAAACTGACTCTGAAGCTGCAGGCTCAACCGGAGCCAGTTTCCTTGCAACACAGTTCTTGGAAGACTGCTTTGTTGTCCACCTTTACTTAGCCAGACTGGTGTCTGAGCTTCAAGCCCTTATGGCGGTGAATGACTTGTCACTTAATCTGTACATTTGCCCACTTTTTTCCCTTCTCTATAATTTGCTAGGGAAAAGATACTACACACATCGGATATGCATAGACAAGTCAGGTTTTATTTGGATAAGACTAAGGCTTTCAGTAAATCTGATCATCTTTTTGTTTCTCTTCATCCCAGGTTTTTTGGATTGGCCATTTCCAAGCAGATAGTTTCTGCATGGATTTCTAAAGATATTTCCTTTTGTTATGGTTTTCATGGTAAGACCCCTCCTTTTTATGTTAAGGCTCATTCTACTAGAGCTGTGGCTTCTTCTGCTTTTTGCAAGGGTTTGGACTAACTCCATTCTTGAGGCCGCTACTTGGACTTCTTACGTACTTTTACCAAACACTACAAGTTGGATGGAATATCCAGAGCTAGAGCGATGATGGGGCCATTCCTCATGTCTTTATAGAGAGCTCTTCTGGTTCTTCCTCCTCCCATGTTTCTTCCTGACCTTTGGCACTCTCCCTAATTTTAAGACTACTGCAACAGTAGACTAGGGCATATAGCCGTGTAAAATTTTACCATAATGGTCGATGTCCTTCTCTTCACTGTTGTAGTTTTCAATCCCTCCCTCCTACTGGTTCTTTTTCTTTTCTGGATGTATTGTTTGCCTCCTTTTCCTTGGATTAGCATTCTTGCTGGGGCATTTAGTTCTGAGGATGGTACATCCGGACATTGCTTTTTTGCCCTAGGTATGCGAGGAACATACATGTGACGTATGGCGTACCTTAAGGTGATTAAAGGCTTTGGTATACTGGCTGGACATTGGGCCACCCTAGGCAGGGAATCCCTCATGTTAAATATACTGCAACAGTGAAAAGAAGGATCTCTATCGTTATGGTAAGATTTTACACAACTGTACTCTGTCCTTGCATGACCCTAATACAGCAGCTGTAAGTCTAACCAACTTTCTGCTCCAGCTGAAAGAAAAATTCTTCCAACTTATCTACAGGCTTTATAAGCCCACACAACTGAAAGGTTATCCATTGAACTCAAACTTTTAACTCTAAGGGATAACCCATGGCAAAAATGGAAATGGACCCTTAAAAATACCAGTTGTACCTCTTTTTATAGTTTTGGGTAACCTAGCCAAGAAGTCCATCAGAAGGCACAAAAGAAATCTCCAAACAAAGAAACAAGTTAGCCTTTTACATTCATCCAAACACTTTTGGAAACAGCTTAACCTACTTACAGGAAGAAAACCAACTCATGATACCCTGTCTACAAATACTATTCAGTGTGGTACAGCAAAGCTTTTTTCCAAAAGGCAATCTCCTATCAATAAACTCCACACCTCTCACATATCATGTGTGGTCCATCCCAACACCATTCATCCCTCTCTTCCACTTCAAATGCACGCATCCCAAATAAGTCTCTATTCTACTTGAAGGTTTTTAAACTGACACCCCTCCTGGATCTGGCAACATGAACCACTGGTTCGTACATCAATGCAGAAAGCATCTATGTATTCTTCTTACCAGCATATGAAATCTGTCTCACACAAAACATCATGCTACAGATTTGGCAAACTGTTCTAATTAAATCCCTCCCAAAATGAGCCAGAAGCAGCCAATGGCAAAGGAGTTCTCCTTTCTCAGCTTGAATATGGCTCCCAAATTTTGCTTCTGCCTCCAAGAAAAATATTGCCGCACTCTAGACTATCTTTAACATTGTCTGCCAATTCATTGGAAATTCGCCCCTCTGTGAAGATCACTGCATCACCCTAGAAAAAGCCAAATGGCTAGCCATGAAACAAAGATTTAACCTATGTTTAGGATCCCAACTGTACAAAGTACTCTTAAGTCCGCACATTTGCTTCCCATGCAGCTAGACTTCACAAAGAAACCTCCTCGTACAACTTGAGACAACACTTTAAAAGTCACAGCAACTTTCATTACCCCTAGAGCCAAACTACACAGCACTCCACATGCTTTCTCCTCGCAGGCGCCTACTCTTTGGCAAGCTCTCCCCATTGATAATGGGGAAATCAGCACTCATTTCAAAAAGCATTTCATCCAAATAAAATGCTCCTGCTTCAACACAGGACAGCTTACCTAACCTATCTCCTTTCTCAGTCTCTTCTCATCTCCCAGGATTTGCTAAAGATTGACCCACTTCAGAAACTAATGTGTATATTGTATATTACACTCTGCTTGATTGTACGCTGCACTGTGCTTCTTCACTAAAATGTATGTACACATTTCTTTCCTATGTAATTAGAATGAGCTACTCTGTTATTGCGTACTTTTCAGTATTTTTTTGTGAAATGTTTTTTGTTTCATCTAGGCTGAGCCAGAAATAGGTCAGTATTGATCAACGCACTACCCCAGTAAATAAATATAAATAATTACACACCCCACATTCTATTAAATGGGCCCCTACTGGCTATCTGATCACATAGTGCTGCTATCTGTTGCCTGCTTTTATTTGGTTTGTCATGGTCAAGTGCTATTTGTTTAAGGCAGCAGATAAGCCACCAAGTTCGCATACTGTGGAATAGTGGTAAGTTGTCAGTCTTCCTTAAACTGAATTGGATTTACATTTTTCCTGATGTCAGTGCTTGCAGATAAACACACACATGCACACACATACTAGTCCTCATCTCTACACAAGCATATCCTGACATCAGGTTAGGGAATGAATGGATTATACACTTGCATCTCAGAATATTCTGCCTGACATCCCTTAGGAGTTTGCAGCTGACAGACCTCCATAAATAAGTAGGTGTTGACCCTGCAGCTGGTATGCCCCACATATCATTAAAATATGTGACCCTTTTGCTGGTTTCCCTGCAGCCATCATCAGAGATGGATCCTCCATTTGCTGTTCTTCCAGTCATCAATAGGAGGGGAAAACTGTTGAATTGAATATCTTGCTCTCCCATTTTGACAGTGAGGAAGCTGAATAATTTTATTGTTCTTGTGGGCTACATAACTTTTAGATGGTAATTGTCAGTTAATTATGAGATGTGAGACTCCATCAAGTCGTTAATTGCTCCACTGATGTCTACTTTTTATTTTTGTTTTAGGAACTGACATCATGGTGAGATGTTTAAAACTACTGAAGCCTTATAAAAGGAAGCATATGGATGATGATGACGATGACGATGAAGAAGAAAACAGCAAGACAATTGTACCTGTGGATATTATCTACGAGAGAGACATGCTGACTCAAGCTTATGAACTGGGTAGGCCATTTTGAAACAATTAACATTTAAGTTATTTTACAGCAGTGTTTGATAGCAGGATTTGTCCACTGTGAGTAGATGTTGGCATTGGTGATATATCAATCCATAAATGCAGTGATTCAGTTTATTTTAGTAATTACAGACCTGAGTCGGATGGCCATCATTGGTAAGGCTTTTGAACGAATAAGGCTGAATTTTATTTCTAGATAACGTTTTGCATGCAAATTTGTTACAAAGTTGTATTTCTGGACATTACTAATGTTGCAAAAATGTATTGCTGTTTTATAATGCAATTTACACAGTAGGTACCAGCCTAGCTTTGGATGACATTTGTCTTGACATAGCTAAGGCATTAAGTTCAATTCCTCATGAACCTCTTGTTCAAGAAATTGGAAGCAACTAGACTGGACTGATTGGATCATCAAATGGCTGTGTAACCATCAATGTATGGTGAAATTTTTAAATGGGATTTATAGCTCCAGACTGTTAACTTAAACAAGTTGTTTAGAGAACCATGACAGGGCCCTTTTTTAAGATTTTTATTTCTTTTGTGTTGTCTTTTGGGTCAAAAATTTGCTGACAGTGCAACATTAGGGATGACCGTCATCACTTTGTATGACCATAAAATCTTGCAGATTCTTTAGACACGTTTTATATACCTTAACACCTAAAAACAAAATCATGTCTGCTATGAAAAAAATCAAGTATGCCTTTAGACATAAGAATCTTTTATACCCATGTACAGACAATATTAATCTCCTCAGACACACATACTATAGGAGACTTGGGTAGACAACAACCCTCACTTCGTTATGCACAATGAATTTCAAGAAGTTGTCCCTGTGTTATCAGCGATACTATGATCAGTAGCATTTAGTGATCTATTCGTAATGATTCCGTTATATAAGACACCAATGTGACCACACCAAGTATTGTGCAAATTTGTTTTTAAACACCTTCATTAATTTATCACATAAGACATAGGCAAACATACTTTAGCAGAACAGAAAACAAGCCATATTAACATTCTTCTCATGTTTTATACATCATATATATTTTCTTTCCTTACAACTGTCATCTGTTCAACATTTCATAAACATTGCCAAATTCCTGCCTTCCCACAAACCTTACTTTTCTTCCTGTGGAACATTATTCTGCATGTATTCCCACAGTTTCTACTTATTTCTATTATTTGCTTCATCCCTTTTCTAAAGATCTCTCTTCAACTCCTTTTATTCTTTTTATAATATTTAGTACTCCAAATACAGTTGATTTAGACTTTGATTTCTTTTTCTAGTAATTGTTTTTTGCAGTCAACAGAATTAAACTTAATAAGGCCTTACTGTTTTTAGGTAATTTAGATTCTGTGTCCCAACTCAAAAGAATTATTTCCTTGGTTACAAGCATTTGCTTACCCAATACTTCTAGTAGAGAGTACGCTGTAAGGGATTTTTTAAATCTGACAACTCATTGCACTCACAAAATTTGTGTCTTAGTTACCAGTTTCTTCCCCATCACTCCTCCAGTGTTTGCTGTCTACCTGAGGATCTTTGCCTTGAAGTGTTTGATGGGTATTTTATACCCAAGCAGGCTGAAGTGTTCCAAACTTTGTTGCAGACCTGGGAGCCATACATATGTCCTTCCATTGTTCTCTTGTAAATTATTTTTCTTGTCTCTCTTCTTATAGTTGTCGTGCAGTATTTTATATGGCATACTAATTATCCATTTTTACAGCAGGTTATGATCTACATTCACCTAAAAACTGTGAGAGAGCAGTCTTTCACTTGAGATTATAACCTGTCCCTTCCTGTTTTCCTGTACTCTGATATCAAATCTTAGTAGGGAAGGCAGTCTCTAGACTGCAGTCCAAACATCATCTAGGACTCACCCCACTCTGTTACATTTCTCTCTATAGTTATTTGCTCCCAATACCTTTGTTCCTTTGCCAATTTTCTCCAGTACGCCCCAGTCCCCTCTTGCCTATTTCCTGTATACTTGCAGTCATCTGTATTGGTAAAATATCCTTTCTCCATTCTCGCATTGAATTAGTTCTTAAATTACTTTCTGCTACTTATATGAATGTAATATTCTGTATGGTTGTTATTCTCCTTAAGGATCTACATTTGAAATCCCACTCTCTCTTTCTTGAACCCCTTCCCTGTTTCATATTCATCTCTTTCCATTTTGAATTATAATATTCTGCATGTGTTATGTATATGAGCCATAACTGTGTAGCTCTAAAATATCCCTTGAAATCAGGTAATCGTAAACCACCTTGTTCTATTTAGAGAGTCAACATATACCATTTAACCCTTGCCCACTTCCCCTCCCAGATAAATTCCTTCAACTCATTATTAATTGTCTTCTGGTTCATAAAAATATTCATGGCCAGTGTGTATAAAACTAAAGGTACTAAACATTTTCACTGCTTGTATTTTACTGTCCATATCCATAAACACGAGGTTCCAGTTTCTCAGTTTTTGCCTCATCTTTTGTTTAGTCTCTTACCACATATACTTAGCTGCCATAACAGAAGCCTGTTTAATCCATGCTCCTAAATACTTAATCTTATTTTGTCCTGATAAATATGGGTATTGCTAAACCAGTTCATCTGTGGGTATATAATTTATCGCTATAGTCTTTGCTTCTTCCTCATTAATTTTATATCCCAAAAAGACTTGAAACTGTCTCAGAATATTCCACAACATTGAGATGTCCTTTTCTGGATTTGTCCGATAGAAAACATCATCTACAAATAAAGCCAACTTTTCTTGATTACTTTTCTAACTATGTTGTTGCATTTCTGAGTCCCTTATGCCCTTTGCCTAGGGCTTTAAATTTAAAGGAAATAAAGTGGAAAGAGGACACCCCTGCCTGGTTCCTCTGTTCAAGCATAACTTATCAGAAAGGAACTCTCCCACTTCAGTTCTGGACTTTGATCCTTCATATATCATCTTACTAACCACATTATTATATTAAGGAATGCAAGTGTTTCCCTTGCCCTGCTCATAAAACACCAGCTTAATCTGTGAAATGCTTTTTCTGCATCAAGATCTACTAACAACAGTGTCATTTTCTTGCATTCTTGTCCTCTCTGGATCTTCATTGTTCTTTTAATGCTGCCAAATGTTTGTTTGACTCCACTCCAGAAAACCACATTGATCCATATCTATTAGTCTTGGCAACTCCTTTGCCATTTTTTAGCTTGTATAGTCATAAACGCTGTCTAATTGTGGTTTAAAATTGAAATGGGTCTATATGAAACTGGATTTGATGGGACTTTACTGTCCTTCGGTAATACAGCCACCACACCTTCCTTTTAAGATGTTGGTGCTTACCTTCCTTTTAAAATGCTGTTAAATAAAATCTTCAAGATCTTCGTCACTTTCTTCCCTCCAAACTTCTGTTGGAATACAATCTGTTCCTGGAGACATTCCTGAAGATTGCTTATACGTCGCCGTTTTTATCTCTTTTCCTGTTCAGCCTCATCTACCTCTAACTTTGGCATAATTACATCCTCCTTAAATATTTCCATTTATGCTCTTTCTTTATTTCCACATTTTTCTGCTTTATACACATTTTTATAAAATTATCCAAAACATATTAATTATATTTCTACAGGATCTTTGGTGAGTTTTCTTATTACAGGCTCTCTGAGTTTTCTGATAACCCTTTCTACATTCTGTTGCTTGAGTCATTATGCTAAAGGTTTTTGTACTTTGGAGTTATGAAAAATAGTTGCTTAACAACAGTCTTTCTAAACTCCTGCATATTATCCAGATACTCTCTCATTTTCTCTTTAACACTGCATTTGTGCTTGTTCTGTGAGATTCTCCTTACTCTGTAATACTTTATCATCTTTGTCAGTCCCTCTAAGTAAGTCCTATTACTTCTTAAGCATACCTTTTTTTCTTTTATTTCTATCCTATTTTTTAACTCCATTTACATTTTTATCCCACTCAGTAGCCATAGCCTCTGTGAATTCTATTTTCCCTAATAACTCTCAAGTAATTTCCAGTATCCATTCCTTAAATTCATCTCTTTTTAAGGTGGAAAATGCCAGTGCCTAATTTTAACTTCAATACTCTCTTTATCGCTTGCCGAAAAAACAATGCAAGTCCAAGAAAACAGTCGAGTCCAAACAGGCTTGCAAACTTTTATTCCATAAAACGGGCAAAATAGTGATAAAACTGTGAGTGCTTTCGGGATAACCCTTCATCAGACAATGAAACCGCTTTCATAAATCTAGTTAAATGCATTTAAAAACACAACCACCAATAATCTCACTGCCCTCCTTTTCCTAAGGGCTGGTCTTAAAGGTATACATGTATTCAACCCTAGAGGATGGTTTGCTGCTAGTTCTGTAATCCACTGTAGTTCATTACATTCAGTGACATTCACTATGCCCCCCTTCTTCTCACGAGTAACCTGTATAACCATGAACTTAAGTGTGTGTTGGATTCTTAGAAGTATGCACATACAGAGCATTTCATTCATCTTTCTGTCTAATGGTGTACAAGTGATGTTGTATTCTGATTATCAATTTACAATTAGTTTTCCCTACATAGTAACTGGGGCATGACTGACACATCGCTATATATACCGCATTCTCTGTATGGCAGTCTGCATATAACTTAAATTTATATTCCTTTTTATTTATGGAATGAACAAAGCTATTATCACTAATCATGAAGCATGTCTTGCAATGCCTGCAAGGAAAAGTACCTGATGTTCATTATGTTTCACTGTTGCAGTCCTAACCAGTGGGTTATCCGGCTCTCGGTAGCCCTCGATCGGCCCGAATACCAAAGGTAAGTAAATATGATGTTGGCTTTCGTCGTTTGTAAAGGACATCAGGATGTCCAATACAAAAGGAGGCAGCCAACGTCACTTCCTCAGTCTTCCTTGTCGCGGAGCCCGAAGCAGAAGCTTTTTTGCATGAGTGCCGGTCTGCAGTTTACCTTTTTGGTTTCCGGCTACAAAGTTGAAGTCAACTACAGCTAAGTACGTCGTTGGGGATCCTCTTTTCTTGCTTTAACGAATGTCAGAAAAATGAAGATCAGGGATGGAAGCCCAAGGACTATTCTCATAGCTACAGACTGTCCCAGACAGCATTGGTATCCACTGCCTCGTAGTCTCTCCCAATTTCCTCCTTGGCGTCTTCCTGTGAAACCAGATCTTTTGGTTCAGGAAGGGGGAAACATTCTACATCCTCATCTTCAGTCTCTCTATTTGGCAGATTGGCTCATTGTATGACTCCATCCTTTTCTTCTTCCCTTTCCCAGCAGGTGGTTGACGAGGGAGGCCAGGAGGCTTAGCACTAGGAAGTCTTACGCTGCCAAATGGGAAATATTCTCTCATTGGATGCAGGTTAGAGGGGAATCTTCTTCTCAGCCTACTCTTCCTCTGATCTTGAAATACTTGGCTGATTTGCTTCAGGGTGGTCTTTCTTTTTCCTCTATCAAGATCCATGCTTCAGCCATTTCTGCTCATTGTTCTTTTGAGCAACCCATTTTCTCTCATCCTCTGATGAAAATGTTTCTCAGAGGTGCTTGCAACTTAAAACCTCCCAGAAGGGCACCTACCCTACTCCAGCTTGGGATTTTAATTTTCTTCTAGAAAAACTCGCTCTTCCTCCTTTTGAGCCAGCTGCCACTGCAGATTTAAAGTTTCTCTCTTGGAAGACTGCCTTCCTTTTGGCTATAACGTCAGCAAAGAGGGTTTTGGAGCTGCAAGCTTTGATGGCTGTGAAGCCTTTTCTTAATTTCCATGCAGATTGTCTCTCTCTGAGAACCAATTCCTCTTTTATGCCTAAGGTGGTTTTTAGCCTGACTCTTAATCAGTCCATACACCTTCCTACTTTCTTTCCTAATCCTCAAAATAGAGGTGAAAGGATCCTACATTCTCTTGATGTGCACAGACAGCTCAGGTTTTACCTGGACAAGACTAAAGACCTTTGGAAATCAGCACAGTTATTGGTCAGTTTTGTCCCTGGAGCCCAGGGCAAAGCTATCTCTAAGCAAACCATTTCTAAGTGGATTGCACATTGTATTACTTTCTGTTATTCCTTTCATGGCAAGGTTCCTCCTCAAGGGGTTAGGACCCACTCCACAAGAGCAGCTTCCACTTCTGCAGCCTTTTTAAGGGGTGTCCCTACTAAAGACATTTTAGAGGCGGCCACATGGTCTTCTGTTCACACTTTCACAAAGCATTATAATTTGACTTTGTTTTCTAGAGCCAGGGCAGGGCTTGCCACTGCTGTTCTGCAGGGTATTCTCTCCAATCCTTTATTCGGTTGGTACTTCCTCCCTTTTCTCTGGGCTTTGGTAATCAACCCATTGGTTAGGACTGCAACAGTGAAACACAAAGATAGTACAGTTGTGTACACTTACCATAAATGTAGATGTTCGAGTGTATTCACTGTTGCAGTCCTGGTTTCCCTCCCCCTTCCCCCCCTCTCTTTGTTTTGGTCCTCCCCTGTTCTCCTTTTCTAAGGTACAGGCTGAATCTGGTTTTATTTGCCAAGGTTTCTTTTGGCTTAAGCCTTGTTTTCTGGAGACTCCTGACTGTTATGGCAAGAAAGACTGAGGAAGTGACGTCAGCTGCCTCCTTTTGCATCGCACGTCATATTTACTTATCTTTGGTATTCTGGCCGATCGAGGGCTACTGGGAGCCGGATAACCCATTGGTTAGGACTGCAACAGTGAATACACTCCACATCTACATTTATGGTAAGTGTACACAACTGTACTTTCTATCTGATGTTAACATAGTTTTGTTTTTATTTCTCATTCCTGGTTCTTTACACAAAATATCCTTCAGATTACTGTTGCATCTAAAACAAAAACTTGGTTCTTTGTCCACTATATTTTTAAAGCTATCCTCACTTAAGATTTTCCAGTTTTGTTTAATTTATTTTGCAGACCCCATTAATATCGTTGCTGTATTGTGACATAAGTCTATTTTTATTACTTCTTTCTATGTTACTATTTTGTGTCATTATGTTCTTCTCATGGCTATGTGTCTCATTAACTCTAAACCATGGTCTGGCCTTTCCCTTTCTGTCTCTCTTCACTAGTTCTAACCCCTCTTGCAACAGGTTATTTGTGTAGCCCCTTTGTATCATATGGTTCTGTAAACTCTCCAGCTCTTTTTCAAAGTTGGCTTCTTTTGTGCATAGTCTCGATGTATGTAAACCCTGTCCCACTACTATATTTTTAAAAGTACGTCTAGGGTGCATACTTGAAAATTCTAGATAGTGATTGCTCCAACAATTTTTCTTATATAGAAAGGTTGACATGCCAGTCCCTACATCATGGATTATTCTTGCATCCAAAACGTCTATAGATTTAAAATCACTTTTTACTGTAAACCTTAGAAAATCACTGGTGGTCTCTAGATGCTTAACAAACTTTGTCAGTTCATTCTCACTACGTTGCCATAAAATATAAACATCATCCACAAATCGAACATATTGGAGTAAATGGGCGTTCCACCATTGGTCATTAATAAGGACATTCATTTCTTCCCAATACGCCAACACTAGGTTGGTATATGGGTTTGCACAGGGTGTGCACATGGCCACACCCTGTCTTTGCCTGTAGTATGTACCATTACACATAAATACATTATTTTCAAGTATGAGCTGTAGAACTTCCAAAATTAACTGGTTTGTTCTCCCATCAAACGCTTTCTTTACTTTTAGTACTTCCCTGATGGCATTTAAGCCATAGTCATTCCTAAAGACAGTAAAAAGGTTATTGACAACGAGTGACCATTTAATACATTGGCCACTGTTTTGTTTTCTACAACCTCCGATAACATATTCAAAAAATGTCTTGTGTCTTTTAATATTCATAGGTAGTACAGCATCACTATTTTCACTTTAGTTTCCACCCATATGGATAAGTGTTCTGTTATCCACCACCTACCTGAGACTGTCAGTCTCATGGGTGGTGGTATTACATTTTTGTGGATTTTTGGAAACTCTTTAAATATTGGTGTCACAAGATGTTCAATATGAAAAAATCTAACAAATCTTGTTTCAACAATCCCTGTCCCTTAAGTTCTTCAAGTTTTGCTCTCACTTTACAAATTATATTTCTCATCATTATAGGAGAAACACTTGAATAAGTTCGTGCATCTTTAAGTAAATCATTCAAAGCTGAGGTATAAGCTGCAGTATTCAAAACAACAACACTCCACCCTTATCCACCGACCTAATTACAATACGTTCATCTTCTATCAAAGAATTTAGTGCTTCCTTTTCAGAAGCATTCAAGTTATCATATTTACTATAACATTTGTCAAAATAATTTCTAATTTCAAATTCACATGTCCTTAAAGTTTGTATTGTTGGGTGTATTATTGGTACAAATGTACTTGGATGTTTTAACATTGTACGTGCATTCATATTATTGCCATACATTTCCCTCAGTGGTATACTGCGGCCAAACATATGCAGATCGAAAATAACTTCACTTACTTTTGTGCCTCTGCTCGGTATAAAAGACCGTCCTTTCCCCAAAACTCGTAACTGTTCTGGGGTTAAAACCACATTAGATAAATTAAATATATTATAGCCACCCATAACAGTCAATCCACTATTTTCTGTTGGGAGCGGCCTCTCTGGTGTTCGTTCTTCTTGCGCACTGGTACTGGGAAAGTGGGAAAATTCAACCCCTTTCCCATTTCTGTTAAGTTAAAAGTTTTAGTCCTGGCTGAGCTGAGCGTACTGGCTCCACATCCTGCAACTGATTCACTATGCTAAAGAAAAGCCTGATAGTCCTTGTGGATTTTCTTGATTTTAGTTGCCTGCACTGCATAGTAACTAAAATCAAGAAAATCCACAGGGACTATTAGGATTTTCTTAAGGGACAAATCTTTACCTGGGCGAGGGAACCACAGGAAAGAACTGGTAATCTCCAGCACCCTCTGATGATGGAAGGGAGAAGGTCAACATCTATTCCAGGTCAGGAACAATAAAGTGAGGTGGATAATTCGGATGTGATGCCTATAGAGATTTTGTCCTCTGTAGAAACAACAACAAGCATAGTGAATCAGTTGCAGGATGTGGAGCCAGTAAGCACAGCTTAGCCAGGAGCCAGGCCTAAAACTTTTAACTTGACAGAAATGGGAAAGGGGTTGAATTTTCCCACTTTCCCAGTACCAGTGCACAAGAAGAATGAACACCAGAGGGGCCGCTCCCAACAGAGGGAAATAGAGATGGAAAATAGTGGATTGACTGTTATGGGTGGCTATAATATATTTAATTTATCTAATATGGTTTTAACCCCAGAACAGTTACGAGTTTTGGGGAAAGGACTGTCTTTTATACCGAGCAGAGGATCAAAAGTAAGTGATGTTATTTTAGATTTGCATATGTTTGGGCGCAATATAGCACTGAGGGAAATGTATGGCAATAATATGAATGCACGTATGATGTTAAAACATCCAAGTACATTTGTACCAATAATAGACCCAACAATACAAACTTTTTTAAGGACATGTGAATTTGAAATTATTTTGACAAATGTTATAGTAACTATGATAACTTGAATACTTCTGAAAAGAAAGCACTAAATTCTTTGATGGAAGATGAACGTATTGTAATTAAGTCAGAGGATAAGGGTGGGGGTGTTGTTTTGAATACTGCAGCTTATACCTCAGCTTTGAATGATTTACTTAAAGATGCGCAAACTTGTTCAAGTGTTTCTACTATAATGATGAGAAATATAATTTGTAAAGTGACAGCAAAATTTGAACTTAAGGGACAGGGATTGTTGGAACAAGATTTTAGACTTTTTTCATATTGAACATCCTGTGACACCAATATTTAAAGCGCTTCCAAAAATCCACAAAAATGTAATACCACCACCCATGAGACGGACAGTCTCAGGTAGGAGGTGGATAATAGAACACTTATCCAAATGGGTGGAAACTGAACTGAAAATAGTGGTGTAGTGTTACCGACGAATATTAAAAGACACAAGACATTTTTTGAATATATTATTGGAGGTTGTAGAAAACAAAACAGTGGCCAAATATATTAATGGTCACTCTATGTCAATAACCTTTTTACTGTCATTAGGAATGACTATGGCTTAAATACCATCAGGGAAGTACTAAAAGTAAAGAAAGTGTTTGATGGGAGAACAAACCAGTTAATTCTGGAAGTTCTACAGCTCATACTTGAAAATAATGTATTTATGTGTATTGGTACATACTATAGGCAAAGATAGGGTGTGGCCATGGGCACACCCTGTGCAAACTCATACACCAACCTTGTGTTGGCAAATTGAGAAGAAATTAATGTCCTTATTAATAACCAATGGTGGAGTGACCATTTACTGCATTATGTTCGATTTGTGGATGATTATATTTTATGGCAACGTAATGAGAATGAACTGACAAGGTTTGTTAAGCATCTAGAGACAACCACTGATTTTCTAAGGTTTACAGTAAAAAGTGATTTTAAATCTATAGACTTTTTGGATGCAAGAATAACCAATGATGTAGGGACTGGCATGTCAACCTCTCTATACAAGAAAAATTGTTGGATCAAGCACTATCTAGAATTTTCAAGTATGCACCCTAGACATACTTTTAAAAACATAGTAGTGGGACAGGGTTTACGTACATCAAGACTATGCACAGAAGAAGCCAACTTTGAAAAAGAGCTGGAGAGTTTACAGAACCATATGGTACAAAGGGGCTACACAAATAACCTGATGCAAGAGGGGCTAGAAGTAGTGAAGAGAGATAGAAAGAGAATGGCTAGACCATGGTTTAAAGTTAATGAGACACAAAGCCATAAGAACAACATCATCTTCTTCTTTTGGCTGTTCCCGTTAGGGGTCGCCACAGTGGATCATCTGTTTCCATTTCTTCCTGTCGCCTGCATCTTGCTCTGTCACACCAACCACCTGCATGTCCTCTCTTACCACATCCATAAAACTTATCTTAGGCCTTCCTCTTTTTCTGTTACCTGGTAGCTTCATCCTTAGTATCTTTTTCCCAATATACTCAGCATCCCTCCTCAGCACATGTCCAAACCAACGTAATCTTGCCTCTCTGGCTTTGTCTCCAAACCTTCCAACCTGTGCTGACCCTCTAATATACTTATTCCTAATCCTGTCCACCCTCGTCACACCCAGTGCAAATCTTAACATCTTTAACTTTGCCACATCCAGCTCTAAATCCTGCCTTTTTGTCAGTGCCACTATCTGCAACCCATATAACATAGCTGGTCTTACTACCCTCTTGTAGACCTTCCCTTTCACTCTTACTGATATTCGTCTGTCACAAATCACTCCTGACACTCTTCTCAACCCACTCCATCCTGCCTGTACTCTCTTCTTCACCTATCTTCCACACTCACCGTTACTCTGAACTATTGACCCCAAGTATTTAAACTCATCCACCTTCGCCATCTCTACTCCTTGCATCCTCACCATTCCTCTATCCTCCCTCTCATTTGCACACATATATTCTGTCTTAGTCCTGCTGACCTTCATTCCTTTTCTCTGTAGAGCATATCTCCATCTCTCCAGGGTCTCCTCCATCTGTTCCCTACTCGCACTACAGATCACAATGTCATCTGCAAACATCGTAGTCCTCGGGGACTCCTGTCTGATCTCGTCTGTCAACCTGTCCATCACCAGACACCCATCCCCAGCTAGATCCCCCAGAAGTTTGCTCCCCACTGATATAGACAGGATGATGAGGTCCTTTCTCAAGGCTCAGATTGAGTTGGGGCTTCCTGCATCCCCTGCTCATCTGGCTAGGGGTCCATCTCTTACACATTTGCTGGCTTCTCCTCATCAGATTCAGATAGTTATGGATTTTCAGACCCTGGGATGCATCGGGGAGAAGACATGGGTTCCTAGAGGCCATTCTACATCTGCACCGTCAGTGTCCTTGACTTACTCTGCTCGGCCTCGCCCTGGGCAGGTGGAGTTCCGAGTCTGACCTGTCACCCCGGAATCCTTGGGTGGGGGCTCTGGACCTGTTTTTTTGGACCAGTCCTTTCCCCTGGGTGCTTTGGCCCACTACAATCCAGGGCCAGTACTGTCCTGAGGCAGGGAGGCACTGATGTGCTGTGGTCCCTCTTCTCAGTTGGGCTTGCCTGCCGGGAGTGCAAATGGGGCATTGTCCAGCCCTTCAGCCTTCAAGGTTGTAGAGACAACCCTTTCCTCCACTAGAGCTTCCTTTCCTGTTTTCCAGGGACAATCCCAGCCCTCTAGTGCAGACTTCTCATATGTTCCCCGTCAGCCCTCTCAAACTAGTCTTTAGGCAGGAGTCACCCCCATTGGGGTCCCCCCTCTCTTCTGACACCTCCCTTGACCCCCCCCTGGAGAAGGTACCTCGGAAGAGATCATGCAAGAGGAGGCATCTAGACTCCCCTACGGAGTCTCACACTGAGGATATGGACCTCGATGAAGGGGATGGGTCCCCCAGATCTCCACCTGAGGATGTCTGCTTTGAGGACATAATAGAAATCATCAAGCTTAAGGGCAGATGGTGTTCCCTGCCCCTGTCCTCTGAGGAGCCCATGTTCCTGAAGGCTTTCAGGACAGGACCATCTACCACCTGGGTTCCCCCCCTGCTGACGCACTTATTGACCTTATCACCAGCAGCGCTTGGAAGGGGCCGGATACTGTAGAGCTGGTACCGAAGCGAGCTGACAAATTTCTGAGCCCCCTCTCTGACGAGCAGATGTTCATCGTGTTGCACTGCTGCAGTCATTACACTTGGGTTATCCTGCCATCAGGCGGTCCCTCAGTTGGCCAAAGTTCCAAAGTCTTGGTCCAGCGTCGGTTGCTGTCGCTTCTTCCCTGACGTCAGTGCGACAGGGGTATACAAGATGCAGCACACGCCATTTTCTTCAGTTTTTCTTGCCGCGCAGTGCCCGAAGCAAAAGCAGTTCGCAAGTGCCGGTCGGCCGACTCCTGAGATTTTCATTCCGAATCCAGAACCGAAGTCTTCTACAAAGCTAAGTACCCCGTTGGGGAAACTTTTTCTTGCCTCAGTCCGATGTCAGTAAAAGTTAATAACTGTATTTCTTGTGGGAAGCAAATACCTCATAAGGATTTCCATTCTTATTGTATCCCATGCCTCGACCCAGACGTCACAGGTTGTTGGTTTTGCGCTAGGTTTAACAAGCACACTATTAAACGTCGGTTTGATTTTGCCCGACATTATTTTGGCAGAAAATTCAATTACACCATGCCGTCGGATCTACCGACGACCGGAATACACAAAAAGCGCAAAGACAAGGACAGGCATCCGAGGCCCAAAACTGATGATGAAGCCTCTTCTAGGCCAGTCGCCGGTTCTCCGGTTTTCAGCGAGGCGCCTTCGCAGCCCCTGACTACCACTTCTTTGGAACCACAGGCCACCTCTGACTCCCACGTGGAGATGGCTGGGCCTTCGGAAGCACCAGATTTACAGCCTACCGACACTAACCCTTCAGAGGGATCTGGAGTCGCTGAACAACCCGTAGCTTCAGAGGGTGTTTTCAGACCTACTCAGTTAACCATTAAATCTTCTGCTAAGTCTAAAACCCGTTTAAAAACAAAGAAACAACTTCAACATTCACCAGGACAGGCCTCCATGCCTATGAAACAAATGCTCAAAATGGCCGAAGACTTAATTACTCTTATCCAGGGGGTCCCATCCCCCTCATGATAAAAGGCCTAGACAGGATGCAGACTATGACTCATCCGACCAGGTATCCATTTCTTCAGATTTGTCCTCAGACCTAGGGTACTCTTTACCCCTTTATGAGGATTCTGATGCTGAGGACTCAATTCCTTCAGCCTCCCCACCAGAGGACAACTCCTTTGGGGAAACCTTACATACCATGAGGGAGCATTTCCATTGGGAGGGCCAGGATTATTCAGAATCCAAAAAAAGGCTCAGAGATTTCCTTTTATTACCTCAACACAGACCCCTTGCTATTTCGCCAGTGGTAGATATTGTGGATGATGTGTATTCTGAATCCAGTTTAAATCCTGATTCTTTACCCTCTGCTCCAGTTAAGCCAGACAGATACTACAGAGTCCCTGACTCTCACAAATTTCTTTATCTTCTTTTTCTCCCGTACCTACCTCCAACATAAAAAAAACTCTTAACTAAACTTAAACCCACCAAATTAGCAACAGACAACCTCCCAAGTGAATACCTACAAATCGCAGCTGATGCTCTGGCCTACCCAGTATCCATCTTGATTAACCGATCTCTGTCAGAAAGTTATGTTCCCACACTGTGGAAAGCATCACATATAATTCCCCTCCACAAAGGAGGACCCTCCACAGAACTAACCAGTTACCGCCCCATAGCTATTTTCTCTCCACTCTCCAAAATACTAGAGAGATGCATACACTCTCAGGTCTCAGACTACCTCCTTACTAACAACCACCTTTCCAATACTCAGCATGGTTTCCGACCAAACCATAGCACCACCACTGCCTTACTCTCCTTTACTAACACTATCCTTCAGCATAAAAACAATGGCGATCTCTCCTCTGCTACTTTCCTAGACCTATCTAAAGCATTTGACATGGTCCCACAAAAACAACTTATCTCAGTCCTCAATAACCTATCCTTCTCACAATCAGTCACCAACTGGTTTCAGAGTTACCTGTCTGACCACCAACAATCCGTTGTATGGCAGAATGACATATCTCCCCAACAACCTGTCTCCATAGGGGTTCCCCCAAGGATCCATCCTTGGACCCCTACTCTTCTCTGTTTTCACAAATAATCTAGCCTCTGCCACCACACATGGCACACTCATACAATACGCAGATGACTCGACCATCATCTGCTCAGCCCAGTCCCTACCCAGACTGCAAAAAGTCACACAGGAAGCCTTTTCCTCTGTTGAAACTTGGTTATCCGATGCCCAACTAATACTCAACCCTAACAAAACTAAACTACTCATCTTCCAACCCACCAAACATACTCAGAACAACTCTCACTTTAACATCACAGCAAAAGACAACACCACTATATACCCAACTGAGCACACCAAATTGCTAGGAGTGGAAATAGACAATAAACTAAAATTTGACATTCACATATCCATGACCATAAAAAAAGTCCACAAAAAACTAGGAGCATTATACAGAAATAAGCATCTTCTCACCAAAGCAGCAAAGATTTCAATAGCAAATTCCCACCTTATCTCCACCCTACTTTATGCCTCTCCATTATATACCAACCTAAGGCAATGCAATCTAAACAAGCTAGAGACCTACTACAACAAAATTGCCAAATTCGCCACAGGGGCATCCTACCGTAGTCACCACGGTCTCTCACTTGCTGAACTGGGCTGGCTTGAACTCTCTCACCTCCTTCAATGGTATCAACTCTCACTCGCCCACAAACTAGTAAACCATCAACTAAATGTCCCATCCCTCCAGAATCTACTCCAAACCTATCGCACCACCAGACCACTAAGATCCAGCAACAAAAATCACTTGCAGATCACTAAAGCCAATAACTCTGCTGGTGAAACTCTATTCTTTTGCACCATAGCCAAATTATGGCACTCCCTCCCACCCACAAGTACTACAGTACCATCATGCACCCACTTCAAAACTTTACTAAAAGCGCACCTAAAAACATGCTGGCTATGCCCTTGCAACTCCCACTCTAATATCACCCACCCCATCCAACCACTACCTTTCTTTCCACTCCACTAACTACCTTGATTATAGCAAGCTCAGATGCTCATAAGCCTAGTATTTGTACAGCAGTAACTTATTTTAACATTTGTTAATGTCTGTTATGTACTTCACAGATAACGATTCTAGTTGTCTACTGATGTACTATGTTCTTCATCTGTAAATATGTTGTAAGTAGTTGCTATGTAAATTGTTAATTGCTGTGTAATCCAATGTAACTACTGTCTGTTTATTTTAACTGTGGAGCTTTTCTCCCCGGGCCTCCGCTGAAAATGGACCTATGTCCAGTTGGACACTCCCGGTCAACCAATATAAATAAAATAAATAAATAAATTTATAAAAGCCCTGTTGCTGACCCTGAACCTATTTCCCAGGGTCCCAAAGGGGTAAAGGCTTCTACAGCAAAAAATCCAGTCCCCTCTGACAGAGATTCCAGAGCATTAGACAGATGGGGGAAGAAAGTATATACATCTGCAACTTTAGCAATGAGGGCCTTAAATTGCCAGTTTCACATGCTAAAATGTCAGCAATATTTGATGTCTCAGTTGAAACAAAAAAATGCTTCCAAATTCAGATCTTCCTAATTTTCAGGAAATTCAGGATTTATTGCATGCAGGTGAACAAGTGGGAAAACATACTTTGCAATGTGGTTTTGATTCATTACAGGCCTCCTGTAGGGCAGCAGTTACAGGGTCTGTCATTAGAAGACATGCTGGGTTAAAAGAACAGTCTTTTCCAGATCATGTTAAAGCAAAATTATTGGATGCACCTTTGCAGCAGGATGTTTTATTTGGAGTTAAGGCAGAAGAGGTATTAAAGAAAATGGAGGATAAAGCAAAATCTATGCAAACAGTGAAGGATTTCTTACAGTTTCAGCCTCCTCGATTTAGCAGAAATTGGCCAACAAAGAATTGGTCCTTTCCAGTTACAGACAGACCTCAAAGGGCCAGATACAGACGTCCAAGAGACAGAGGTCAACCACAAGGTCCTTATAGGCCTCGACAATGGGGTGTTCAACACAGAAAGAAGGGGAAGATAGGCCTCAACCTTATAAAAAAAACAGCCCCAATGACTTCCCACTACAGCTGCCAAACACTTCTCTCTTGGCAGACCCTTGGGAGGAAAATTGGCACTTTTCTGTCACAATTGGCATATGATCACCAAAGACAAATGGGTTCTCAACATTGTATCTCAAGGTTACAGATTCCACTTTCACACTCTGCCAAGGTTAAAAGGAATGCCAAATCTGCCACCAAATCAATGGGCAGAGGCTTAAAGACAAATTACAGCACTCCTGGACATGAGAGCTATTCAAAAGGTACCAACACAGGAGCAAGGACAAGGATTTTACTCAAGACCCTTTCTGGTCCCCAGAAAGGATAAAGCCTGGAGGCCCATTCTGGATCTTTCTTCTCTAAACACTTTCCTGGACTTTCCAAAATTCAAAATGTTGACACTACAGCAGCTTCTTCCCATGCTGGGCAAGAAAACTTGGCTCGTAACTTTGGACCTCAAGGAGGCATACCTGCATGTCCCTATCAGACAAAACTGCAGAAGATACCTCAGATTCTTAGCAGGTTCAATGCATTACCAATTCTCTGCACTGCCCTTTGGCTTATCTACTGCGCCCAGGGTCTTTACAAAATGCCTGGCACCAGTAATTGCATTTTGCAGACAAAAAGGAATTCAAATTTACCCATACTTGGACGACTGCCTTATTCAAGCAGAGAGCAAAGACATTCTTCTAAAGCATCTGTCATTTGTAAAAAGATTGCTAATTTGCCTAGGGTACACAGTAAACAAAAATAAGTCAAAACTAGTGCCCTCACAAGAGATAATTTTCCTGGGTGCCAGCTTAAATACAACAGCCCAGATGGCTTATCTCACACCAGACAAGCAAGGACAACTGACTCAATATTTCCAATTGATGGCAACAAAGACCCAACTCCCTGCAAGAAAAATTCTGCAGGCTTTGGGTTGCATGGCATCTTGCATACTACTAATTCCATATGCCAGACTGCATATGAGGAAACTACAATGGTACCTAAAAAGTGTCTGGTCTCAACACTGTCACAGTTTGGAAACAGTAATACCGCTCATTCCTTGCCTTCAACATGATTTTCGATGGTGGGCTCAAGCCTGTCACCTCAACAAGGGACAGCCTTTCACTCAACCCACAGCCAGGCAAACACCGACAACAGATGCATCGGATTACGGCTGGGGAGCACACATGGCAGGAAAATGTATTCAGGGCAAGTGCCCCGCAGAACAAAGGCATCTTCACATCAATCAAAGAGATGCTAGCTGTACAAAATGCCCTAACAGCATTCAAGGACCTTCTGCATCCAGGACAATTATTATTAAAGACAGACAACACCACAGTAATGTGGTACATAAACAAGCAAGGGGGCACTCATTCTTATCCCCTCTGCAGACGAGCCATGACCTTGTGGAACACAGCTCTAACCTATCAAGTTCATCTGCAAGCACAATTCCTGCCAGGAGAGAAAAACACACTGGCAGACAACTTAAGCAGAAACATCATGTATCTGCACGAGTGGAAATTACATCTGCAAATATTCAGAATGATAACACAAAAATGGTGGAGCCCAGACATGGATCTGTTTGCATCCCCAATGAATTGCCAGCTACAGAAATTCTGCACAAGGGCTTACCACCCACAAGCATGGAAAGTGGATGCCCTCTCATTCAGCTGGAAAAACCTACAAGTATATGCTTTTCCACCACTAACTCTCCTTTCAAAGGTACTCATAAAAGCCAGGCAAGAAAAGCCAAAGATGATCCTGATTGCCCAAGACTGGCCACGCCAGCACTGGTACCCAATCTTAAAGAACTTAGCACAAGGTCCACCCTGGATTTTGCCTCAAATCCCACATCTTCTGACTCAGCAAAACAATCAGATACTTCACAGCCAGCTCAAGACTTTAAACCTGGCTGCATGGCAGATTCCTTAGTCAAGCAAGCAATGCCTCTCTCCAAAGCTGTTATGGATATCATTTTGGAGGCCAGAAGGCCTAGCACCAGCAAAGCCTATTCGGATAAATGGGAGAGATTCTGTGCCTGGAACCAGGCTCACAGCCATGACCCTCTTGTCCCAAATATTCCTCAAATACTACAATACTTAACTGAGATGCTGGACAAATGTCTCTCATTTTCATCCATCAAGATCCACGCCTCTGCCATCTCTGCTCATTACAACACGGACCCACCAATTTGTTCTAATCCTTTGCTAAAACAGTATCTCAGAGGGGCTAAAAACATAAGACCGCCCCGTAGAGCACCAACTCCAACTTGGGACCTCAACTTCGTGTTGGAAAAATTAACTTTACCTCCTTTTGAACCAGCTAACTCAGCAGACTTAAAATATGTCTCTTGGAAAACTGCTCTGCTCCTGGCAATAACCTCAGCACAAAGAGTTTCAGAATTACAGGCACTAATGGCAGTGGAACCTTTCATCATTTTCCGCCAAGACAGGGTGTCCTTAAGAACAAACCCTACTTTTATGCCAAAGGTGGTATCAAGTGTGGCGCTAAACCAAACTATTCGCTTGCCAACTTTTTATCCAAATCCACAGAATAAAGGGGAGAGACTTCTGCATTCCTTGGACATACACAGGCAGTTACACTTCTACTTGGACAAAACGAAAGCTTTCAGAAAAACTGCGCAATTGTTTGTAGCATATGCTGCAGGAGTACAGGGAAAAGCCATTTCAAAGCAGACCATTTCAAAATGGATAGGACACTTTATACATTTCTGCTATACACACCATGGGAAACCTGTACCTAACAGCATTAGGTCTCATTCCACCAGGGCAACAGCCACTTCAACTGCCTACCTCAGAGGAGTACCTACCAAGGACATTTTGGAAGCAGCAACTTGGAGTTCTTGACCTACCTTCACCAAGCATTACCATCTGCCTCTTTACTCTAAATCCAGAGCTGGCTTTGCCACTGCAGTGCTGCAGGGCCTTATAGCCACCCCTAATGCCTTATAGAACCAGCCACCTTACCTCAGCTTTGGGATTCCTTTAAGGCATCTTTCTTTCCAAAGACATGCATCTGGAGCATTTCTCCCCGGGTCTCCGCTGAAAACAGGCTCTGTGGAACCTAGTCGGACTTTCCCAGTCAACAAATGTTAAATAAAAAAAATAAAAAAGTGTAATGACTGCAGCAGTGTAACACAATGAACATAGTACAGTTTTGTACCTACCATAAATGTAGATGTTCGAGTGTATACACTGCTGCAGTCCAGGTTACTCCCCCCTCCTTCCTCTCTTACTTGCTGGTACTTACCTAAGCCTTCTACCCTTTGCTACCTATGGGGAGTATGTGCTGGTAACTGAAATTTTTTGATTGCTTTTCTTATGTATGTTTTATTAGCAATTTGCATTGCCTACCTTTTTGGGGGCACCTGACATCTGGGGCAAGGAAAACTGAAGAAAATGACGTCGGCTGCATCTTATATATCCCTGTCGCACTGACGTCAGGGAAGAAGCGACAGCAACCGAAGCCGGACCAAGACTTTGGAACTCTGGCCGACTGAGGGACCGTCTGACGGCAGGATAACCCAAGTGTAATGACTGCAGCAGTGTATACACTCAAACATCTACATTTATGGTAGGTACAAAACTGTACTTTCTGGTCCAAGGCAGTGCCAGTCGGCACTGTTGTGGTAGCCGCCGCCACCAAGAAAGAACTGGCAGAGCAAAATACATCTGTTCATCACCCTAACCAAGAGTCCCGGGCAATCAACAGACACGGAAAGCGGGTCTTTGCCTCAGCTACCTTTGGTCTGCGAGCGCTTAACTACTTGGCACATTTCACCTGACTCCAGAAGGACGTGGTCAAAGAGCTTTCCACTTCCTGTTCCGATTTGTTGCCTGCCAGGGAACTCAGTAAGGTTTTACCCAAGCTATGTACTCTCACCTCCCTGGCTAATTCCTCGAAACTGATTTCCAGTACTGTGGAAGGCACCCCTCGAGCGGCCGGCACAGGCATCACTATTCGTTCCCACACCTGGCTGTGCCTTTGTGGAGTCCTTTAAGGCATCTTTCACTAATGCCCCCTTTGATGGATCTACTCTCTTTGGTTCTTCAGTCAAAGCGACACTCACCAGCAGTGAGCAGGAAGGAAAGACCTTGTCTGTTGTGGGAATTAAGTTTTCTACCCCTCATTGCTCTTTCTCCAAGATACAAGGGACTAGAAAATTGTGGTTTCATAAGTTGCAGTCTTCCTTTCAGGATGCTCAGGAAGCTCCCTCTTCTGGAGGTTGGGGGGAGAGTTCAGTGTCAGACACCACCCCAGGGGCAGAGGGGGGTCTGCAAAATCAGGGTTCCAGAGAACCTTTGTCTGAGAAGCCCCTCAGCGCTCCTGAAGTGCTGCCTGGCTGTCCTGCCCTGGAGGCAGTCGAGGGTCCTGTATCACTGCACCTTTTGGCCTGGGCAAATATTACAAGAGATTGCTGGGTGCCAAACATTATTTTCAGGGGCAATTTTATTCTTTTTTCTCAATCGCCCCCACCAGTCAGGAAATTCCTCCCTGATGCACCACCCCATCAGAGCGAGTTAGCTCAACAAGAAGTACTCAAACGTCTTCAGAAGAGAGCCATCCAAGCGGTCACCCCAGGACAACGAGAATCCAAAACTTACTTCTTTTTGGTGCCAAAGGAGATGGGGAACCTGTGTCCAGTTCTGGACCTCAGCATATTGAATCTCTCTGTCAAGAAGTCCAAGTTCCAGATGGTCACTGTCCAGTCCATTGTGCCTCTTCTGCACAAGGAGGATTGTATGTGCTCAGTGGATCTCCAGGATGTGTACTATCATATATAAATAGACAACTGCTCCAGGAGACACCTCCACATTTGCATTAGGGCCCATCATTTCCAGTTCAGGACCCTGTCCTTTGGTCTCACCACAGCCCCCCAAGTGTTCACCAAGTGCATGGCAGTGGTCGCAGCTCACCTGAGACTGCAGGGATTCCAGGTGTTTCCTTACCTCAATGATTGGCTCCTCACAGCTCCCACCAAGCATCATCTGGTCACAGCCACTCAGTACATGCTTCAACTGGTCGACCATTTAGGGATCACAGTGAATCTGCCCAAATCTAATCTGATTCCATCCCAAAATTGGAGTTCATCAGGCTTCAGCTGGACACTGTCAAAGATTCCATTGATCCCTCTCCTCCATGTACATCTAATTTGAACTCATTTTCACTGCCTTCTAGATCTGACTTGTCCTCAGGTTCACCTTATTCTCAGGGACTTAGGGTCCATGGCGTTGGCAATCTGCCTGGTGCCGTTAGCCAGATTCTACAGTGGACTCTAGTGGTTCAGTAGTCTTCTCTGTCCCATCTGATGACTACCTCAATTTGTATCACTCCCATATGCAGGCATCCTTTCTTTGGTGGATTCAGTCTTCTGACATCCTAGCAGGCAAACCATTATCTTTTCCTCCCCCCAGAGCCACCATGACCTCGGATGCTTCCCTGTCGGGGGGGGGGGGGGCATTACCAGGGAAAGAGTGTACAAGGTGTGTTATCCTCCGCAGAGACCAAACTGCACATAAATGTACTGGAGATGAGAGCAGTCCTCCTCCTCATTTTGCAAGCTTTTCAGGACTGCCTTTCTGTGGGTACCATTTCTGCTCACACGGACAACATGGCAGTTGTGTGGTACATCAACAAGCAAGGGGGCACATGATCTTATCTGCTTTGTTGCAAGGCTGTGAGGGTGTGGAAATGGGTGATGTCATCGGGGAGCTTTCTCCTCGCAATACACATTCCCGGAGAGTCCATCGTGTTGGCAGACAGACTCAGCAGGGGCATCCTGAGTCCTCACGACTGGTCCCTGAATCCTTCTGTGGTGAAAGAGATTTTCCTTTGTTGGGGTCAGCTGAGCTGTGATCTGTTCACTTCCCCTCACAACCAGAAATGTAGCCAATATTTCACCCTGATTCCCCTTATTGGGAAGTCCCCCAGGGATGCTCTTGTTCACGATTGGCCTCTGGGTCTCCTTTACGCCTACTCTCATATACCTCTCATTCCAAGAGTGCTTCAGAAAGTTCAACCCCTCAAGGCCACCTTGATCCTCATTGCCCCCATTTGTCCTGTGCAGGTGTGGTTTCCCCTCCTCTGGTCTCATCTGAAGTACCCCCTTAGGTACTAGATCGCCTTCCGGATCTGATTTCCCATCCCTCCCAGCTTCCAACCTTCAGACTCTCCGTCTGACAGCATGGCTTGTCCACTTCCCTTGATCTTGAATCAGTCCAGGCCTGCATCACCCAGCAGGAGGATTATTCTGGCCTCTCAGAAGGCATCCACCAAAAAGGTTTACATGAGTAAGTGGAAGTTTTCCATTTGGGCCAAGCAGTGATATCTGGACCCCTTCTCTGCTCCCATCCCAGATATTTTATTGTTCTTGTTTTTGCTTTTTCAGGAAGGGGCAAGCTTCTCTACTGTCAATGTACAATTAGTGGCTATCTCTAATTTTCATGTTTGTGAGGAACCTACTTTTCCTCTTACCTTTTTAGGCATTTTTGAATGGTGTTTTTTTTTTTTTTTTTTATATATACTCTGGCCTCTAGTCAAAGAGCTTTTTCCCCTTGGGGCTTTTCATTTGTGCTGCAGTCTCTTTACACAGAGTCCCTTCAAGCCTGCTGCATCATGTGATATGAAACTTTTATCATGGAAGACCACCTTTCTAGTAGCTATAACTTCGGCGAGAAGAGTGTCCGAGTTGTAGGCTGTTTCTATTAAACCACCATATTTGGTGTTCCGTAAAGACCCAACCCTTCCTTCATGCCTAATGTAGCCATGGAGGCACATTTGAATCAGTCCATTCATTTGCCAGTTTTCTTCCCAAACTGCTCCAAAAAGGGGAATATTTATTGCATATGTTTGACGTTTGTAGACAACTATGATTCTACTTGGACAGGACCAAGAGTTTCCACAGTTATGACCAGCTGTTTGTGGCCTTTTTTGTTAACAGACAGGGTCGAGCAGTCTCCAAGGTTACTATATCTCATTGGAATTCAAAGTGCATTTCTGTAGATCTGAAGTAGTTACCCACAGGTTGCTAATCAAATGAAGTTATCGGATCCAATTCGGATCCTAGCCGGCAGCTTTCCTAGCTAAAAGATCCGAGCTCCAAGCTCCTCCCCCTACCCATAATGCCCTGCCTGCTCCCTCTAACCCCCAGATCTTGTTTGCCGCGGCTTCTGTAAGCTTCTTAGAATGAGCTCCGAGCATGGTATTGTGAGTTAAGGCTTTTATATATATTTTTTTCTTTCAGAATTTCTATATCTTTGTGTGTGATTCCCTTCTAACTCCCTTAGTATTTTTGTGCTAGTTTTAAAAACTTCTTAGTTAAAGTTTAACCCCTCCCCCTGTGTGTGTGTGTGTGTGTGTGTGTGTGTGTGTGTGTGTGTGTGTGTGTGTGTGTGTGTGTGTGTGAAGGTGTGTGCGTGTGGGCCTGTACTCTTTTTCTTTCTCTAATATGTCCGAAGGCCCAAAAGCTGTGTTTTCTAAATGCTCCGAGTGTGGCCATAAGCTGTCCCCAGCAGATGGCCGCACTCGGTGCGTTATTTGCCTGGGTGTTGATCACCTTTCTTCGGGCTGCACTATTTGTGCAGCCTTCAACCCCAGGGCTTTGAGGGATAGGAGTACGAAGCTAATCCTTGCGGGCCTTTTGCCCCCTGATTCCACTTCGTCCTCCTCCTCCTCGGTGGTGCCAGCCGCAGCTGCGGCTGCTCCACCTACTGCCTCCAATCCCCTGGCCCCGGGACTCAACCTCCCTCTTTGGCCCAGGAGGAAAAGGACGGCAAAAAGAAAGACAAGGACAGGGAGTGGGAAAAAGATAGACACCGTAGCCACAAAAGGTGGTCCGAGTCAGCTCCATTGGCCCCGCCGTCCAAGCAGCTTGCCTCTCCCCTTAAGGTCTCCAGGCTTTCCCCCTCCCGGCTTCGTTCTCCACGTTTCTCCCCGGAGCCGGAGGAGGAGACCCGGTCACCTTCGAGGTAGTCTAGGTGGCCTTCCTGGCCGGCCTCGGTGGCCTTGTCCAGATCAACGAGGAGTTTATCCGACGCAGACATGGACCGGATGATGAGTCGATTTCTTCAGGCCCAGCTGCAGATGGGAGTGCTCTTGCCTCCTCCCCCTCCGGGGGAAGGTCGACCCCCTTTTTCGCCCCATTGCTCCTTCTCCGACCCGCTATCTGGGTTCGGAGCTGTCTGATCCGAATAGCTTCGAAGCTGGGGTGGTGTCGGTGCCAGCAGTGTTTCCTACTTCGGCGCCGACTGTACCCTCGAGTCTGTCGGATCCGTTTTCGTATCTGAGCTCTCGGGGCTGTGAGTTGAGCGTCAGATCAGGAGGTGTTAGTGGGCCTTAGGCTCCATTGAGGTCAGAGCACACTACTCTTTCGGATCCGATTGGGTCACCTTCGGCACCGATCCGCACGTCTGATCCGAGGTGACTGCTTTCGGATCCTAGGGAAAGCAGTTCACCCTTGGCATTCGACGTCGTGGAGAGGGTCCTTTCGAGGGATTTGAGGCCCCAGGCTCTTGCTACAGATCCACCCGCCATTCCCTCCCAAACGGGCCTGTCTTCCATCATCCGGCCCCAGGGACAGCCTGCGCCTACATCCTAGATGGTTCCCGTAGAGGAACAGGACATTGTTGGTGTGGCCTCTTTGGACAGCCTCCCCGAGGAAGTCCCTTGCAATTGAAAGTGCAAGTGGAGGCACTTGGACTCACCTGAGTCCCTCACAGAAGACATGGACTTGGAGGAAGGGGAAGGTTCCCCAAGGTCACCCTCCGAAGACGTCTCCTTTGGAGACATTATGGAAATGTTGTGCATTAGAGGGGGGTGGTCTGCCCAAAAACCTTCCTCAGATGAGTCTGTGTTTCTGGAGGCGTTTGACGCAGACCCATCTACCTCTTGGGTGTCCCCTCCCGCCGGCCCCCCTGGTGGACCTCATAACTACCGGGGCATAGAAGGAGCCGGACACTGTCGAGCCAATACCCAAGAGACCAGACAGGATACTCAGTCCTCCCACGGACAGGACAGTTTGGAGCAAGGGTGCCCCAGTGGATGCCATGGTGGTGGCGGCTGCCACTAAAAAGGAATTAGCACAGGAGTGTTCCTCGGCACATCCTCCAGACAAGGAGTCTCTGATGATGGACCGCCTCGGAAAGTGGATGTTCGCTTCAGCGACCTTCTCTGTAAGGTCATTGAACTATATGGCACATGTAATTCAGCTCCAGCGGGACCTGATCAAAGAGTACGCTGGGTCACCCCCAGAGTCCATGTCGGACGAGGACAAACGGACCTTCTCGCCTCGAATGGCCGCTCTCAAGTCGATTACTAACACATCTATGCGGCTTCTCTCCCATGCCATGGAGGGAGCGGATAGAGCCAGTGGAACAGGCGTCGTCTTACGCAGACAGGCCTGGCTCCATTTCTGCGATTTTGCAGAGCCCTTCAAGGCGTCCTTCATGAACGCCCCTTTTGACGGTTCTGTGCTTTTCGGCAAAACCGTCCGCGATACGCTTCTCCAGAGCGAGATAAACGGGAAGACGTCTGCCATCAGGATCCGCTTCTCGGCTCCTCAGAGGTCCTACTCCAAGAACCAAAGAGGACAAAAGAAGATGTGGTTCCGGAAAGCTCAACAATCCCGTTTCGCTCCGGATCCTTCGTCCTTCAGACGCAGAGGAGGACAGGGTGGACGCCGGCCCAGAGGCAGAGGGGGGCCGAAGAATTTCTGGTTGAGGGAACCTTTTTCCGATCGACCCGCCCAGCATCCCTGAGGGGTTGCCCGACTGCTCCTGTCTGGAGGCAGTCGGGGGTGCTTCTCGGAGCACCTAGCAAATTGGGAGTCCATTACGACAGATCGCTGGGTGCTCTGAATTATATCCAGAGGCTATTCTATCCCATTCCTAATGTATCCTCCCCAGTCAGGGAGTCTTCCCGATGTTCCACCCAATCAGAGAGAGGTAGCAGCCTTCAAAATATGAGAGCTGCTAAGAAAAAGAGCCATCCAGCACGTCCCCCTCGGGCAGTCTGGATCAGGCTTTTACTCCAGGTTCTTTTTGGTGCCAAAAAAGACGGGGGACTTAAAACCAATTCTCGACCTGTCCACACTGAACCTGTCAGTCACCAAAGAAAAGTTTTGGATGGTCACTATTCAATCCATTCTCCCAGTTTTACAGGAGAATGACTGTATGTGCTCGATAGACCTCAAGGATGCATACTACCACATTCTAATGGACAGGCGATCCAAGAGGTTTCTCCGCTTTCGGCTGGGAGACGGCCATTATCAGTTCAGGGTCCTACCCTTCGGTCTCACCACAGCCCCTGGGGTGTTCACCAAGGTCATGGCAGTTGTAGGAACCCACCTGAGGCTTCAGGGAATACAGGTCTTTCCTTACCTGGACGACTGGCTCCTAACCGCCCCCACCAGGCATCTACTTTGTTCAGGCAGGGACTACTTCTTACATCTAGCCCGCCATCTAGGGATCACGATCAACCACAGGAAATCCTCCCTTCAACCTACTCAGATCTTGGATTTCATAGGGACCAGGATAGACACTGTACAATCCAGAGTCTTTCTGATGATGGACAGACTTCGCAATCTAAACCTTCACATTCTGGCTCTTGTACAATCATCAGCCCCCCCCCCCCCAGTGGAACTAGTCCTGAGGGCCCTGGGGTCCATGGCAGCGGCCATCAGTCTGTCACCTATCGCACGTCTGAAGATGAGAATCCTTCATTGGACCTTACAGGTTCAGTGGTCCATCCTACGTCACCCCCTGTCTACACCTATTCCCCTCAGCAGGATTTGCAGGGAGTCGCTACTTTGGTGGCTCCGTTCCAGACACTTCCGGGAAGGGCGCCCCTTCTCTGTATCCCCGCCCCAGTCACTGTGAGCACGGATGCATCTCTCCTTGGGTGGGGAGGCATTGCATGGGCAGATCCGTCCAAGGCACGTGGACTTGCACAGAGACCTCATTGCATATCAGTGTCCTGGAGATGAGGGTGGTGCTTCTAGCTTTGCAGGCTCTCCATCCCCTTCTTCCTCCAGAGACTATTGCAATTCAAACAGACAAAATGTCGGTAGTCTGGTACATCAACAAACAGGGGGAACCAGATCTTACCCACTTTGCAGAGAGGCCATGAGAGTGTCGGAATGGGCAATATCCACCAACTGCTTTCTCATAGCAACGCACATTCCGGGACGGTCAAACATTCTAGCGGACAGGTTGAGTCGAACGATCCTCTCACCTTACGAGTGGTCTCTAAACCCAGTAGTGGCAGAACAAATCTTCCTCAGATGGGGTCAACTTTGCTGCGATCTCTTCACCTCGCCTTCGAACACAAAGTGCAGCGAGTTCTTCGATCTAATTCCCCCACCAGGGGAAGTCCCCAGAGACGCTCTGGTTCATGCTTGGCCATCCAGTCTTCTGTATGTTTATCCTCCTCTTCCATTGATGACAAAATTCTTGCAGAAAGCTAGTCAGTTGGGGAGCAGAGTTATCCTCATAGCCCCATTCTGGCCTCGCCAAACCTGGTTCCCATGCCTACGCTCTCATCTAGTACATCATCCCTGGATCTTAGATCCCATTCCGGATCTGATCCCTCATCCTTTAGGATTTAAGACCTCCGACCTGGACGACCTCAAGCTCTCAGCTTGGTTGATCCAGTTCCATTAATGGCTAGGACTCCCGGTATATCTTCCTCAGTTAAGGCCATCCTGGTGGCCGCTCATAAACCGTTTGCCAGGAAAATCTACAAGAGTAAATGGAAGCGTTTCTCTATCTGGGCGGAGCATAGGAATTTGGATCCTTTCACGGCTCCTATCCCAGCAGTTCTCGACTTTCTATCCCATATTTTTCATCAAGGGGCTAGTTCTTCTACTATTAAAGTTCAATTGGCAGCTATTTCCCACTTCCACGTTGGAAACAGTTTAGGCTCTCTAGCTTCCTCCAAGATTTGCAAAACATTTCTGAAAGGAACCCTCCTGTTAAGACCCCCTATTAAAGATGCAGTTCCTCCAGGAGATCTAACCATAGTTCTTCAGGCTCTGACTGGTCCCCCTTTTGAGCCCGCAGCTTCAGTCAACTTAAAATATGTATCTTGGAAAACTGCCTTCCTGATTGCCATTACCTCAGCTAGGGGGATATCAGAGCTTCACGCTCTTTGCAGTAAGCCTCCATACATCATCTTTCATAAAGACAGGGTTTCCCTCAGGACTAATCCCTCCTTTCTGCCTAAAGTGGCTTCAGAAGCCAATATCAACCAGTCCATCAATCTACCTGTCTTCTTTCCTAATTATCAAAACAAAGGAGAGTATAGACTTCATTGTCTGGATGTTCATAGACAGTTACGATTTTACTTCAACAGAACAGCCGATCTTCGAAAATCAGATCAACTTTTTGTGTCATTTGCTAAATCCTGTCTGGGTAAACCAGTGACTAAAGTAACCCTAGCTAGATGGATTTCCCAATGCATCCTTGCATACTAAAGCTCTGGTCGACCTGAGCCCCTGAGGGTGCGAGCCCATTCTACCCGATCTATGGCTTCTTCTGCTGCTTTCTGGTCAAGGGTTTCTTTGGATGACATTTGCTCAGCAGCTACTTGGGCTTCCTCTCATACCTTTATTACACATTATAAATTGAATCTAATATCCAGAGGACGCGCATCTTTTGGCTCTGCAGTGCTCCGGAATATCCTTCCATGAGGACCTCCCAAGTTGTTGGTAGCTGGGGACTCTGTCCCACAGGTTGCTGATCAAATGAAGTTAACTACTTCAGATAAAGAAGTTATGTACTCACCATAACTTTCCATCTGAGTAGGTAACTTCATTTGTCAGCAACCAACCCTCCCTCCATCCCCCGGACCCTTAGTTCATTATTAAAGGATCAGGATACGTCACTTCCAGATGACATCGGGTGGAATGTATAGTACTCCTTTCTTGTGTCATAGTAATTCTCTATGGCATTATGGCAAACTCGATCTGAGGGTTAGAGGCAGGTGGCAGGGCATTATGGGTAGGGGGAGGAGCTTGGAGCTTGGATCTTTTAGCTAGGAAAGCTGCCGGCTCAGATCCGAATCGGAGCCAATACCCACAGGTTGCTGACAAATGAAGTTACCTAATCGGATGGAACGTTATGGTGAGTACATAACTTCTTTTTTATTCGTCTTAAGATGCACCATTACCAGGACTAGTTAGAGCTCATTCCACTAGATCCATGGCTGTCAGCTGCCTATCTGGCCCAGCATTCCTTAGATGAGATTTGTGCGGCAGTCACCTGATCTACACCTCACACTTTTGTTACTCATTTTAAACTCGACATTGTCTCAAGGAACAGGGCTTCTTTTGGCTCCACAATTCTTCGGCCTGTTTTTCCTTGAGGCCACCTAGGGTATATGGTATCTGGAGACTCTGACCCAAGAGTGAGGAATAGTGGCATGGATGACTTCAGGTAAAGAGTTATGTACTTATCGTAACTTGGCATCTGTGTTATCCTATGTCACTATTCATCACTATCCCTCACTCCTTCCCCCTGTCCTGTGGGATCTAGAGGAAGTGGAGATGTCCTTTCTGATGGTTTAAGTCTTTCTTAGCTGCTTTCTAGCTTTAGGGGAAAACTCAACCTGAGGGGTTAGAGGGCAGCAAGAGATTATGGAAGTGTGAGGAGCTCCAACCTAGATGCTGTCTGTGATCCGATGTCTTATCCTACACCCAAGAGTGATAAATAGTGACTTAGGATAACATAGATGACAAGTTATAGTAAGTACATAACTCTTTTTTGTATGAACAGAGGAAACAGGCAGAGGTTTCCTTTTTCCCCCTTTCTTTGCATTATATTTAGAACCAATGGCAAAAAAATAAATAATGGCAAAAAAATAAATAAACGGACTCAGAAATTCAAGGATGTAGTTTGTATGGTAATCAAGTAAAGTTAACTGTATTTGCTGGCAATATTACTGGTGCCTGACAAAACCAGAAAAGGACATCTCAGTGTTGTGGAACATTCCGAGACCGTTTCAAGTTTTATTGGGATATAAAATTAATGACGATTATACAAAGCCTATAGTTGTAAACTGTGTATCTCGTACATGAATTGGTTCAGCAATACCCATATTTACGAGGACATGATCAAGTTAAGTATTTAGAAGTATGGGTTTAAAATGATTCTGTTATGGCGGCTAAGGATATGTGGGAAGAGGCTAAACAAAGATGATACAAAAAACGGGAAGCTCTTATTTATGGATAGCAATATACAAGCAGTAATAAATGTTTTTAGTGTCTCTAGTTTTAAGCATGGCTCATGCATATTTTTATCAAACAGTGGAGAAGTTGTGAATAGTAATTAATAAAGAGTTGAAGGATTTTATCCGGGAAGGAAGAGGGCAAGAGTCAAGTAGGACAAGTTGATCCCTCCAGTAAAACAAGGTTATTTAGGATTGCTTGATATGAAAGGATATTTTAGAGCTACACAGTTAAGGCACTTATATATAGCACAAACAGAAGGCTACAATTTAAACTGATGAAGCAGGGGAAAATAGTGGAATTTTAGTTGCAGATCTTTAAGGAGATTAACAAGTCTTACAGAATATTATATTCACAAAGCAGCAGAATGTATTCTAAGAAGTAAGCCTACATGGGAATGGAGAAAGGGATCTGTACCGAAAGGGATGACTGCAGTTAAGGGGCGCAGAGAGTAGATAAGAGAGGGCTGGAATTTACTGGAGGAAACTGGCAAAGGAACTAAGGTATTTGGAACAAAGGTAATAGAATGGGAAGAGGCCAAAAAGACATTTGGAGTACAGCCTAATGACTGCCTTCCCTATCAGGAATTGATATCAGAGTATAGGCAAAGAGAAAGGGATAGGGGAATTGTAGGTGAAAGATTTGCACTGTTAGAGTTTTTAGTTGAATCCAGAACAGAAGCTGCTATATTGAAAAAGGATAATTAGTAGGGCATATAAAATACTGCACGATATCTATAGGAATCAATCAGAGGAGGTTAGAAAAGATTGGGAATAGAGATTGGATAAGCAAATCATAAAGAAACAATGGGAGGAAGGGCATATGTATGGCTGTCAAATATGCAGTAAAGTCTAGAAGATTTTAGGAGATTTGCTTGGAAGTGTTTGCATAGATATTTCTATACCCCTAGCAGATACCAAAGAATTTTTCCTCGGTTAGATGGCAAATGTTGGAAGTGTGATGGGGAAGAAAAAAGTAACTGGAACGATATAATGTTCTGTAGTCCGATCCCATCAGTAAGAATGAAGGCGAGATAGGAGCCAATCCTCTGCTCCGACTTGGCCTATTTACAAGCTCGAAGTCTTCTAGTTGGCTCGTGGCTAGGTAGGTATCCCATGGTGCACCACTACAATCCCCAGATCTCGTTTGCCACGTTGATGAGTTCAGATGTGCTTCCTCTTGGCCGTGGCTAAGTCTAACAAATTTGTTTCTAAATTATGGATAATTCTGCTATTTTCATATTTTGATAGCATTATATAGCTATAGTTAGTGTCGTGTTTGTAGTTAGATAGCGTGTTACCAGAGCACTTTTTGTGTGCAATTTCTCTGAGTACAGTTGGCCTTTGGCCCTATAGTCCTTTTTGATATCCTGTGTGCCAGTTGTTTCTTCACTGGGTTGTTTTATATATATATATATATATATATATATATATATATATATATATATATATATATATATATATATTCCTAGTCCTCCTACTGTTTATATTAGTAGTTGTAGGCGCCCTTTGCACTTAGTTTAGACTGTGTGTGCTTTTCATAAATAATATAATTAATAGCTTTACTTGCAGAGCTTTCCGCTTGTTGATACTTAACAGTTATTGGTGTTGCATACAGAACAGGGTTCTGTTTGACCTTCGTTCTTGTCCCTTTTTTTTTCAATAATTAGGCTTTGTATTCCTGCACTAGTGTGTGTGCGAGGCTCTCGACTGTTTTCTATACCTCCCTCTAGGTCCGTTTTAGTTAGAGAACCTATTTTCCTTCTCTCTTCTCTACCAGGGCTAGGCCCGTTTAAGTTAGAGGACCTAGTCCTTGTGGTGTGTCTTTGATGGTTCTTTTAGGGCTAGGCCCGTTTAAGTTAGAGAACCTAGTCCTCCCACTTTTCCTTTCTCTGTGTGTGTGAGTACAATCTTCTGTGAGATGTCTAAGGAGTTCAATGATCATAAGCCATCTGGCTTTAAAAAGTGTGTGAAATGCTCTCAGAAGATGTCTATAATGGATGGCCACAGTAACTGCGTATACCATCTTGGGGCCATCCACTTACAGGAGAAATGCTTATTTTGTCATTCTTTTAGTGCTAGGGTGTTGCAAGAGACGAAAAATAAGCTCATACTAAAAGGTCTACTAAAGCCTTCTTTTGAGGAAGATCTGGCTAGCTCTTCCTCCTCTGCTAGATCTCAGGGATCTAAAAAGGAGAAATCCAAATCCTCTAAGAGTTCCTCCCTGGCGCCGGCTGGTGCTTCGGAGCCACCTCTTAAAATTGCCAAATCTGACAAAACTACTGTCTCATCAGCCCCACTGAGTTTGGAGCCGATTGAGGGTTCTATTACTGGGGGTCACAAGGTCAGCACCAAGTAGTTTGGAGCCAACCACTGAGAGTATTCAATGGAGCTGGTCTACGGGTCCCTTACCGGTTTCCCCTACATTAAGGTCACCCATATTGCAGAGATCCCGTTCTCCCACTCTTTTCCAGGTCTTCCAGGAGTTTATCGGAAGAAGATGTGGAGAGAATAGTGCTGAGACTCCTGAAGTCATCTGCCTTACCTAAATTGTTGTTGGCTCTGACCCAGTTGGCCCCGGGGCCACTTGAGTCCACCCCCCCTTCGGTGATTCCTCCTTCGAGCCATGCTGGTTTTTCAGAGCCAGAGCGTTTGGTACCACTGGTGGAACCCTTAGTTCCAGCTCCCCCTGAGGTTGTTTCGGAGCCGAGTTCCACTCCAACACTCTCTGTGCCATCCGTGGTGTCTAGGAGCTGAAGCTCCCTGGTCGGCCCCGACAAGGACGCCTGAAACCGAACCTCTCCTTGGAGTTGGGGAGGTCTTCAGAGCCGGAGAGGTCGGCATTCAAGATGAGGAGTGTGCTGTCCTGATCATCAGCTCCTACCAGGGGTACTGACACTTTCCCCCCTAGGGCACCTACTTCTGTCTCTGCTCCTACTCCATCTCTAGACAGCAGAGACCCGCAGCCTCAGGAGCCACCGGCTGGTGGCCCCCTTTCTTTCGAGATCTCCCCGGAATATCCTTCCAAGGAGCCCCCATGGAAGAGAACATGCAAAAGGAAGCATGTAGACTCCCAGGACGAGTCTCTTACCTCGGACACCGACCTCGAGGAGTCAGAAGGGTCCCCCAAGTTGTCCTCTGATGATGATGTCTCCTTCGTAGATATCTTGGAAATCCTTAAGCAGAGGTGTGGCTGGCTCACTGTCATCCCTTCTGATGAGGAATCGGTGTACCTGAAGACTTTCAGGTCTCAACCTTCAGCCTCTTGGGTGTCTCCACCTTTTGACGAACTGATGGAGCTCGTTAGTTGGAAGGTGTGGGATACTCCTGATGCCGTGGAGCCAGTCCCCAGGAGACCAAATAAATTTCTTTCTGTGCCCAGGGAAAAGGAATTTTTGTCTAAAGGTGTTCCCGTAGATGCCATGGTGGTGGCAGCGGCCACTAAGAAGGAGCTAGAGGAAACTTCCTCTGTTCATCCGCCGAATAAAGAGTCTTGAACGATGGACAGATACAGGAAGCGTATCTTTTCATCTGCGGCATTTACTCTTATATCGCTGAACTACCTTACATACTTCACGAGGCTTCAGAGAGATCTCCTTAAGGAGTTAGGAGATTCTCTACAAGGTGCATTCACTGAGGGACTCCCTGAGGAAGTGTCTGCCCAGTTGTCCACTATAAACTCTATCGTCAACTCATCCATGAGGCTTATCTCGTATGCAGCTGATGGAGCAAGTAGAGCAGCGGGTTCAGGAATTTCCTTAAGGCATCATTCCTGGATGTGTTTGTGTAATTTTGTGGAACCGTTCAAGTCTACCTGTTCCAACGCCCCTTTTGACTGTTCTTCATTGTTTGGACCCCAAGGTAAAGGACACACTCACCTGGTGCAATCAAGAAGGAAAAATGCTCTCTGCCATGGGAGTACATTTTACTGTCCTCTCTAGACCATACCCTAAGGATCAGAGGGGTGGTAAAATGTGGTTCAAGAAGTCCCAGAGGTTTTTCCAAGATGCACAGGGTGACTCCTCCTTCAGAGGTAGAGGAGAAGGAGGAAATGGTAGACGTCGCCCTAGATGCAGGGGCGGACTGCAAAACCAGGGAGGCCGCAATTTGTTTCGGAGCCGGCCCTACCAGCGCTCCTGATGTGGGGCCTGACTGTGCTTCTCTGGAGCCGGTCAGGGGTCGCATTTCTTAGTATCCAGAAGTCTGGCTAAGTATCACTCAAGACAAATGGATACAAAGAATTATTACCAGAGGTTATGTCATACCCTTTTGTCTGCCACCTCACGTTCCCAAGAGGATCCAGGATTTTCCACCCAATCACAGGGATCAGGCAACTGTGGAAGTCAACAAGTTGCTGGTAAAAAGAGTCTTCCAAACCGTCCCAGCAGACCAAATAGGATCCAGAACTTACTCCAGATTCTTTTTAGCACCAAAACGTATAGGGGACTGGAGGCCCATCTTGGACCTCAGCAGGTTGAACGAATCAGTAAAGAAGGACAAGTTCCATATGGTGACACTGCAGTCTGTACTCCCGTTACTAGGGAAAGACTCTTGGATGTGCTCAATAGACCTCCAAGATGCTTACTAAAACATAAAAATGGGCAAGGCGTCGAGGAGTCCTCTACATTTCTAGCTGGGAGCCAGTCACTACCAGTTTCGTGCTCTGCCCTTTGGTCTCACCACAGCCCCCAGGGTGTTCACCAAGTGTATGGCAATAGTGACAGCTCACCTGAGATGTCGAGGATTCCAGGTGTTTCCGTATCTGGACGACTGACTCCAGACCATCCCCCACCAGGCATCTGCTTCTTCAGACCAGGGACACTACCATTCAACTTTGTGCCCAGTTGGGGATCACTATCAATTGGGAAAAATCTGCCTTATTGCCCTCTCAATTTGTGATTTGTATAGGCGCAGAGATACACAGTAGCCATGTTGGCTCGTCTTACAGTAGAAAGGGCACATAATCTGGTTCTTCAAATTCAACATCTTCGCCCCCTACGAAAAGTCAAGGCCAAGACCGTTCTGAAGCTTCTAGGGACCATGGCTTCCACCATACTACTAGTGCCGCTAGCAAGACTACACATGCAGATTCTTCAGTGGCTGCTGTAGTCCCAGTGGTCCTTTCAACATCTACCATTAACTCATCACATACTGCTGACAAACTCTTGCAAGAAAGACCTCATTTGATGGACTCAACCCAACCAGTTAATGACAGGCACTTTATTTGTCCCTCACCAACCCATTGCCTCTGTGACCATGGATTCCTCGCAGATGGGGTGGGGGGGGGGGCATTATCTAGGCAGGACTGTCCAAGGCACATGGCAAGATCATGAGGCTCATCTGCATATCAGTGTTCTAGAGATGAGGGCGGTGCTCCTGGCATTGCAAGCACTTCACAACCTTCTGCCTCTTGGGACGATTGCAATTCAGTCAGGCAACATGTCGGTAGTATGGTATATCAACAAACAAGGCCAGATCATACCCACTCTTTTGAGAGTACATTCGAGTTTAGAAACGGGCGATATCTTTGCAGCGTTTTCTGGTGGCAACGCACATCCCAGGGACAACCAACGTGATAGCCGACAAACTCAGCAAGGCAATTTTGATGCCTCACGAGTGGTCTCTGAAACAGAAAATAGCGGAGCAGATTTTCCGCAGATGGGGGCAGCCTTGCTGCGATCTCTTTGCCAGCCCGATCAATCCCAAATGCAGCAGCTATATGTTCTTCGTGTTTCACTGTTGAAGTCATTACATTTGGGTTATCTGATTGCAGGTAGCCCTCAGTCGGCCTGATTATCAAAGTCTTGGGTCCTGCGTCGGTTGCTGTCTCATCTTCCATGACGTCAGGTAGTCAGGGGTATAAAGCATGCAGCCGACACCATTACATCAGTCTTTCTTGCCGTGCGTTGCCCGAAGCAGTTCGCAAGTGCCGGTCGGCCGACTCCTGAAATTTTCGTTTTTGAGTTTCAGATCCGAAGTCTTCAACTAAGCTAAGTACCCCATTGGGGATCCTTTTTCTTGCTCTAAACTGATGTCAGTAAAAGTTAACAATTGTATTTCTTGTGGAAAGCAAGTACCTCATAAAGATTTTCATTCGTACTGCATTACTTGCTTAGGCCCAGACCACGACGTCCCTCGCTGTCAGTTTTGTGCCTTATTCAAACCTCAAATTATTTGTCGTTGGTTCATTTTTGCATCTAAATATTTTGGTACTCAGTTCAATTATCCAGAAATGGCTTTGATAAGCCACCCGACTACAGACATTCTGAAAAAACGCAAAGATAAAGACGACCGCATAGGTCCAAAGCTGCCACCGACACTTCTCCTAAGCAAGTCGCCAGTTCGCCGGTACTCAGTGAGGCGCTTTTGCAGCCCCTGATAACCCGCTACTTCAGATTCGCAGGCCTCTACTGAGACCCATTCAGAGTCCGGTATGCCGCGAGATGCTTCTTCGACTGTGGAACCTGCGGATGTCTCTACCTTGGATGGGCTCGGAGCCGCTGTGCAGGCACCGGCTTCTGAGGGTGTATTCAGGCCTACTGACTTGCATATTAAACCAACACCATCTTCTTCTTCAAGGCCTAAAACTCGATCCACGCCTAGAAAACCGACACCTAGACTGCATGGTCATGCCCCTATGCCTAAAAAACAAATGGTAAGAATGGCTGAAGACCTTATTACTCTAATCAGGAGAAGCCATCCTTCTCCCTCTAAGAGACCTATAACTGATTTTCCTTCTGATTCTTCTGATCAGGATTCTGAAATTTCTGTTTTCTCTGATGACTAGGAGTTGCCATTATCTACCTATGAGGATTCTGATGCAGAGGACTCCATTCCCTCTGCTTCCCCTCCAGAGGATTTCTCTTTTGGTGAAACTTTGCATGCTCTTAGGGAGCATTTCCGCTGGGAAAGCCAGGATTACTCTAACTCTAAAAAGAGGCTTAGGGAATTCTTACTCCTACCTCATCACAGGCCTTTAGCTATCCCTCCTGTACTGGACAATGTAGATGATGCTTTCTTGGAATCTAGCCTGGCCCCTGACACTTTACCTCCGACTCCCAGAAAACCTGACAGGTATTAGAGTACCTGACTCTCACAAGTTCCTCTTTAAGAATCCTACTGCGGATCCTGAGACCATTTCACAGGGACCCAAAGGCATTAAGGCTACTACTGCCAAATACCCTACCCCCTCTGATAGAGATTCCTGGGCCCTGGACAGATGGGGTAGGAAGGTATACAATTCTGCAACTTTGGGCATTAGGGCCTTAAACTGCCAGTTTCATATGTTGAAGTATCAGCAGCATATTATTGGATTGCTTAAACAGAAAATTATGTTGATTCCTGACTGTGCTGAAAATAAAGAATTACAGGATTTAATGCATTCTGCTGAACAAGTTGGAAAAACATACTTTGCAATGTGGTTTTGATTCATTAGAGGCATCTTGCAGTAGGAGCAATCTTTGCTAGATCATGTTAAAGCTAAATTACTAGATGCTCCCTTAAACCAAGACTGCCTGTTTGACAACAAAGCAGAAGTAGTACTCAGCACAGCTCCTCGTGGTGGCCAGCAGTGTTCCTCTAGCAGCAGAGACCAGAAAAGACTACCTTTCCAGATTTTAAGTATTTTTCTTGGCTTTTTTCGCTTTTTGTGCCTTTCGACTACTGTTTCTGCTTATTTTATCAAAGTTTGCACTGTTTTTTCTGTGTTTATAAGCTAAAACTGTTTACTGCACTTGCTAGTTTAGGTTTTGCCTAAAAGTTAAACTACAGGCTAATACACTCAAGTGTACTAGCTTTTGATAGCATTTAATCGAAAATCATAGCATTTATTGTGTTTTCTGCTTTTCTGTAAAAAAAACTTGAAAAAACAAAAAATATCCTTGCTTTCCATACTTTCCTAACTAGTGTTCCAGAGACCAGATTTTGCTGATCCCTGGGCTTTGTCTTGGTTCCTGTTTTCTCCATTTTCCTTGTTTGGTCAAGGGGTAGTTTCTTTACTCACTAGTGGGAGTAGGGAGTACTGAGCTGCCTGTTTGTCCTCAGAGGAGTGGTTTAAGGCAGTAACTTGTAGTTTATTGGCCATTTTGGGTCATTTCCTGTCTTTTCCAGCCCCTGCTATAAAGCACGCTTTGGCGGGCTTTTCCAGCTATTGAGAACTCAGCACAGCTCCTCGTGGTGGCCAGCAGTGTTCCTCTAGCAGCAGAGACCAGAAAAGACTACCTTTCCAGATTTTAAGTATTTTCTTGGCTTTTTTCGACTTTTGTGCCTTTCGACTACTGTTTCTGCTTATTTTATCAAAGTTTGCACTGTTTTTACTGTCTTTATAAGCTAAAACTGTTTACTCCACTTGCTAGTTTAAGTTTTGCCTAAAGTTAAACTACAGGCTAATACACTCAAGTGTACTAGCTTTTGATAGCATTTAATCGAAAATCATAGCATTTATTGTGTTTTCTGCTTTTCTGTAAAAAAACTTGAAAAAACAAAGAAATATCCTTGCTTTCCATACTTTCCTAACTAGTGTTCCAGAGACCAGATTTTGCTGATCCCTGGGCTTTGTCTTGGTTCCTGTTTTCTCCATTTTCCTTGTTTGGTCAAGGGTAGTTTCTTTACTCACTAGTGGGAGTAGGGAGTACTGAGCTGCCTGTTTGTCCTCAGAGGAGTGGTTTAAGGCAGTAACTTGTAGTTTATTGGCCATTTTGGGTCATTTCCTGTCTTTTCCAGCCCCTGCTATAAAGCACGCTTTGGCGGGCTTTTCCAGCTATTGAGAACTCAGCACAGCTCCTCGTGGTGGCCAGCAGTGTTCCTCTAGCAGCAGAGACCAGAAAAGACTACCTTTCCAGATTTTAAGTATTTTTCTTGGCTTTTTCGACTTTTGTGCCTTCGACTACTGTTTCTGCTTATTTTATCAAAGTTTGCACTGTGTTTTCTGTGTTTATAAGCTAAAACTGTTTACTGCACTTGCTAGTTTAAGTTTTGCCTAAAAGTTAAACTACAGGCTAATACACTCAAGTGTACTAGCTTTTGATAGCATTTAATCGAAAATCATAGCATTTATTGTGTTTTCTGCTTTTCTGTAAAAAACTTGAAAAAACAAAAAAATATCCTTGCTTTCCATACTTTCCTAACTAGTGTTCCAGAGACCAGATTTTGCTGATCCCTGGGCTTTGTCTTGGTTCCTGTTTTCTCCATTTTCCTTGTTTGGTCAAGGGTAGTTTCTTTACTCACTAGTGGGAGTAGGGAGTACTGAGCTGCCTGTTTGTCCTCAGAGGAGTGGTTTAAGGCAGTAACTTGTAGTTTATTGGCCATTTTGGGTCATTTCCTGTCTTTTCCAGCCCCCTGCTATAAAGCACGCTTTGGCGGGCTTTTCCAGCTATTGAGAACTCAGCACAGCTCCTCGTGGTGGCCAGCAGTGTTCCTCTAGCAGCAGAGACCAGAAAAGACTACCTTTCCAGATTTTAAGTATTTTTCTTGGCTTTTTTCGCTTTTTGTGCCTTTCGACTACTGTTTCTGCTTATTTTATCAAAGTTTGCACTGTTTTTTCTGTGTTTATAAGCTAAAACTGTTTACTGCACTTGCTAGTTTAAGTTTTACCTAAAAGTTAAACTACAGGCTAATACACTCAAGTGTACTAGCTTTTGATAGCATTTAATAGAAAATCATAGCATTTATTGTGTTTTCTGCTTTTCTGTAAACTTGAAAAAAAACAAAAAAAAATATCCTTGCTTTCCATACTTTCCTAACTAGTGTTCCAGAGACCAGATTTTGCTGATCCCTGGGCTTTGTCTTGGTTCCTGTTTTCTCCATTTTCCTTGTTTGGTCAAGGGGTAGTTTCTTTACTCACTAGTAGCTGCCTATTTGTCCTCAGAGGAGTGGTTTAAGGCAGTAACTTGTAGTTATTGGCCATTTTGGGTCATTTCCTGTCTTTTCCAGCCCCTGCTATAAAGCACGCTTTAGCTGCATGATTAGCGCTGCACACTAGCAGCACCGGTTAAGCAGGTTTAAACTATTCAGCTACCTAAAGTCCACTCTTCAAATTTTCCCTTGAAACTACCTTCCTCGACCTATACTACTGATCTAATCAGCGTATCCTATAACTAAAAAGATCATCTCTACTTGACTCTAAGTAGACTATTCTCTATCTGTTAAACCTAGCACTTGCTCCCACAGTACTTATTACCTTGATACGGCACTCTTATAGATAGCACCCCAAAAAGGCAACCCCCCATTTCTCGGTCACCCACATCCCCCGGAATCTTTTTTAAAGTTTTTGTCTATCCTTCTAACAGGTCGAGAGTTCAGTAGCTAGTGTCCTCTCCTGCTCAGCTGGTGAACCTGGGAATATTGAGGCAATGTTACAATTTGCCTCATGTACACAGACAACCCTCTCCTCCTCCCACAAAACACAAATACATGAGAGATGCAACTATACGGCCAAACTGGAGGCTGAGCTCTCTCAACATAGGACTGGCAAGACCAGTCAGGAGGAGAAGGTTACCACACACACTATAGACCCAGTCTCACATAGTACCATTACAACCTCAAATCATACACATAAACACACAAAGACATACTGGAGGCTCTGATCAAAATCTACCAAAACAGCAGAGGCCACCAAAGCAGACACCCAAACAACCACCACCTCAGAACACAACACCTGCAACACATAGACCTCACAGTCAGAGTGTCAAACAGTCACAGCCCTTAAGGCCAAACACAATGCCAGACACACTAGTCATTGGTGACTCCATAGTCAGACACACTGACGTCCCGCCACCAGACTGAGTAAGGAGAAGGTCACAGTAAGCTGCCTGTCGGGCGCTAGAATCCGCCACATAACGCAAGCACTCAGGTCTCTCAACAGCAGGTACAAATATGACTCAGTCATTGTCCACGCTGGTGTAAACGACCTGAGACGCACTCCTTGGACTACATGAAAAGAGACATTGAGGAGCTCTCTGATTATGTAGCCCAGGCAGGTATGACCCTGACCTGAGCAGTATCCTACCTTCACCAAGAATGATGCCACAACAGAGATAAGATGATCAGCTTTAACAATTGGCTTAAACACTGGTGTCATTCAAAGGGGATCCAGTATCTGTCTGCCTGGGATGACATGCTGGACAAGCCGCTGCTGCAAGGGACGGCTTGCACCTGTCACCCCTGGGATTCCGGATATTGGCAAAGGCTCTTGCCACCCCATAGTGCCTTTTTAGGCAAGGCTCAAATTCTAAACCTACCACCCTAGAACACAAAAAGGAAAAAACTAAGGGTAATGCTGCTCAATGCCAGAAGTCTAAATCTCAAAATGCACCACTGAGGCCCTTCTCAGTATGGAGAACATCCATGTCTGTGCTGTGACAGAAACCTGGTTCAAGGCTCCTGAGAGCACCCCAGCGCTATCAGGTTTTACCTCATATCATGTTACGCGCCCCCAAAATCAGGAAAATACCAAGAAAGGAGGGGTATCCATATTCATCAAGGACACCCACACCTCAAGACTGGTGGTAACGCATGATGCATCGGAGACCATCCAGGTGCAATTAACCGTAGGCAAGACTGCTCTGCAAATTGTAGCATGTTACAGGCCACCTCACAAACTCAGGAACCTCACATGGCCTTCCTGAAAACACTAGAGGGGATAAATGTATCACCAAACACCATCATACTAGGTGACTTAAATTACCCAAATATAGACTGGGAACACTACTCAAGCCCAAACACCCTAGCCCAAAAGTTCCTGGAATTCATAAACTCAAATGCCATGGAACAACTAGTCACCATTCCCACAAGAGGAGATAACATACTTGATCTCATCATCACGAACATGGGAGCACAATGTTCAACACCGAAGTATACCTCACTGGTGAGATCAGATCACAAACTAATCTCGCTGGAGGTCCTCATCCCACCCCACCTGAAATAAAAAGACCACAGTAAAGAACTTCTCAAAGCCGACTTCACACTTCTAAAGACTAGTGTGGTCTCCTTTAAGCCCCCGAGCCGGAAAAACAGTACGCAAGCCGCTGAATCACTTACAAATGCCTTCTACCACCACCTGCAGGACTGCATGGATAAGGTAATCCCAAGCAAAACAAAGTCTCTTTGTACCAAAGGCAAGCGTCAGTCTGGTGGACCCCAGCCATAAACAAACTCTACAACAAAAGGAGGAAGCTACTACAAGATAGAGCAAAATCCTTAAAAGGTAAGACACCCTTGATCACTATAAGTAAAACTAAGAGCTCTCATAAAAATCATCCAAAGCAAATTTGAGAGAAAAATAGCTAAAGACTCAAAAGACAATCATAAGGCCTTCTTTAGCTATGTTAGAAACCTAGGAGGAAACTCGCAGATATGCTCAGAACTAGTTCAAAATGATGTGAAGATTACTGATCCTACAGACATTGCCAACATACTGGCTGACAGGTTCAGTGCAAACTTCTCCCCTCCCCCCAAAAGGAGAGATATCTATACCAAATGATTGTAGCCCCAAACATCTCCAGCCAAGTGAGAACTCTCCATATAGGCCTACAAACGGTTTTCTGCCTTCCCGAAAACCTAAAAGTTTAAATACACCAAACACCAATTACTAGGTTTTTTTCAATTTTTCCCCAAAAAATAACATTTAAGGCCTTTTAAAAGCTTGAAAAAACAAAAAAATATCCTTGCTTTCCATACTTTCCTAACTAGTGTTCCAGAGACCAGATTTTGCTGATCCCTGGGCTTTGTCTTGGTTCCTGTTTTCTCCATTTTCCTTGTTTGGTCAAGGGGTAGTTTCTTTACTCACTAGTGGGAGTAGGGAGTACTGAGCTGCCTGTTTGTCCTCAGAGGAGTGGTTTAAGGCAGTAACTTGTAGTTTATTGGCCATTTTGGGTCATTTCCTGTCTTTTCCAGCCCCTGCTATAAAGCACGTTTTCCGGGCTTTTCCAGCTATTGAGAACTCAGCACAGCTCCTCGTGGTGGCCAGCAGTGTTCCTCTAGCAGCAGAGACCAGAAAAGACTACCTTTCCAGATTTTAAGTATTTTTCTTGGCTTTTTCGACTTTTGTGCCTTCGACTACTGCTTCTGCTGATTTTATCATAGTTTGCACTGTATTTTCTGTGTTTATAAGCTAAAACTGTTTACTGCACTTGCTAGTTTAAGTTTTGCCTAAAAGTTAAACTACAGGCTAATACACTCAAGTGTACTAGCTTTTGATAGCATTTAATAGAAAATCATAGCATTTATTGTGTTTTCTGCTTTTCTGTAAAAAAAACTTGAAAAAAACAAAAAAATATCCTTGCTTTCCATACTTTCCTAACTAGTGTTCCAGAGACCAGATTTTGCTGATCCCTGGGCTTTGTCTTGGTTCCTGTTTTCTCCATTTTCCTTGTTTGGTCAAGGGGTAGTTTCTTTACTCACTAGTGGGAGTAGGGAGTACTGAGCTGCCTGTTTGTCCTCAGAGGAGTGGTTTAAGGCAGTAACTTGTAGTTTATTGGCCATTTTGGGTCATTTCCTGTCTTTTCCAGCCCCCTGCTATAAAGCACGCTTTAGCGCGCATTAGCGCTGCACACTAGGGCAGCACCGGTTAAGCAGGTTTAAACTATTCGGGCTACCTAAAGTCCACTCTTCAAATTTTCCCTTGAAACTACCTTCCTCGACCTATACTACTGATCTAATCAGCGTATCCTATAACTAAAAAGATCATCTCTACTTGACTCTAAGTAGACTATTCTCTATCTGTTAAACCTAGCACTTGCTCCCACAGTACTTATTACCTTGATACGGCACTCTTATAGATAGCACCCCAAAAAGGCAACCCCCCATTTCTCGGTCACCCACATCCCCCGGAATCTTTTTAAAGTTTTTGTCTATCCTTCTAGCATGTCGAGGGATCAGTTGCTAGTGTCCTCTCCTGCTCAGCTGGTGAACCTGGGAATATTGAGGCAATGTTACAATTGCCTCATGTACACAGACAACCCTCTCCTCCTCCCACAAAACACAAATACATGCGAGAGATGCAACTATACGGCCAAACTGGAGGCTGAGCTCTCTCAACATAGGACTGGCAAGACCAGTCAGGAGGAGAAGGTTACCACACACACTATAGACCCAGTCTCACATAGTACCATTACAACCTCAAATCATACACATAAACACACAAAGACATACTGGAGGCTCTGATCAAAAATCTACCAAAACAGCAGAGGCCACCAAAGCAGACACCCAAACAACCACCACCTCAGAACACAACACCTGCAACACATAGACCTCACAGTCAGAGTGTCAAACAGTCACAGCCCTTAAGGCCAAACACAATGCCAGACACACTAGTCATTGGTGACTCCATAGTCAGACACACTGACGTCCCCCTCACCAGACTGAGTAAGGAGAAGGTCACAGTAAGCTGCCTGTCGGGCGCTAGAATCCGCCACATAACGCAAGCACTCAGGTCTCTCAACAGCAGGTACAAATATGACTCAGTCATTGTCCACGCTGGTGTAAACGACCTGAGACGTACCTCCTTGGACTACATGAAAAGAGACATTGAGGAGCTCTCTGATTATGTAGCCCAGGCAGGTATGACCCTGACCTTGAGCAGTATCCTACCTTCACCAAGAATGATGCCACAATACAGAGATAAGATGATCAGCTTTAACAATTGGCTTAAACACTGGTGTCATTCAAAGGGGATCCAGTATCTGTCTGCCTGGGATGACATGCTGGACAAGCCACGCTGCTTCAAGGGACGGCTTGCACCTGTCACCCTGGGATTCGGATATTGGCAAAGGCTCTTGCCACCCCATAGTGCCTTTTTAGGCAAGGCTCAAATTCTAAACCTACCACCGTAGAACACAAAAAAGAAAAAAACTAAGGGTAATGCGGCTCAATGCCAGAAGTCTAAAACTCAAAATGCCCGCCGTCGAGGCCCTTCTCAGTATGGAGAACATCGATGTCTGTGCTGTGACAGAAACCTGGTTCAAGGCTCCTGAGAGCACCCCAGCGCTATCAGGTTTTACCTCATATCATGCTCCGGCCCCAAAATCAGGAAAATACCAAGAAAGGAGGGGGGGTATCCATATTCATCAAGGACACCCACACCTCAAGACTGGTGGCAACGCATGATGCATCGGAGACCATCCAGGTGCAATTAACCGTAGGCAAGACTGCTCTGCAAATTGTAGCATGTTATAGGCCACCCTCACAAACTCAGGAACCTCACATGGCCTTCCTGAAAACACTAGAGGGGATAAATGTATCACCAAACACCATCATACTAGGTGACTTCAATTACCCAAATATAGACTGGGAACACTACTCAAGCCCAAACACCCTAGCCCAAAAGTTCCTGGAATTCATAAACTCAAATGCCATGGAACAACTAGTCACCATTCCCACAAGAGGAGATAACATACTTGATCTCATCATCACAAACATGGGAGCACAATGTTCAACACCGGAAGTATACCCCTCACTGGTGAGATCAGATCACAAACTAATCTCGCTGGAGGTCCTCATCCCACCCCCACCTGAAATAAAAAAGACCACAGTAAAGAACTTCTCAAAGCCGACTTCACACTTCTAAAGACTAGTGTGGTCTCCTTTAAGCCCCGAGCCGGCGGAAAACAGTACTCAAGCCGCTGAATCACTTACAAATGCCTTCTACCAGCACCTGCAGGACTGCATGGATAAGGCAATCCCAAGCAAAACAAAGACTCTTTGTACCAAAGGCAAGCGTCCAGTCTGGTGGACCCCAGCCATAAACAAACTCTACAACAAAAGGAGGAAGCTACTACAAGATAGAGCAAAATCCTTAAAAGGTAAGACACCCTTGATCACTATAAGTAAAAAACTAAGAGCTCTCATAAAATCATCCAAAGCAAATTTCGAGAGAAAAATAGCTAAAGACTCAAAAGACAATCATAAGGCCTTCTTTAGCTATGTTAGAAACCTAGGAGGAAACTCGCAGATATGCTCAGAACTAGTTCAAAATGATGTGAAGATTACTGATCCTACAGACATTGCCAACATACTGGCTGACAGGTTCAGTGCAAACTTCTCCCCCCCCTCCCCCCCAAAAGGAGAGATATCTATACCAAATGATTGTAGCCCCCCAAACATCTCCAGCGCTCAAGTGAGAACTGCTCTCTCCAAAGCAAAAAACACAGCATCCATGGGACCTGATGGTGTCCCCGGCTGTGTGCTCCACGAACTCAATGAGGAATTAAACCCACAGTTAGGACAGCTGTTTAATCAAAGTCTTACCTCTGGATATGTACCCAGGGAGTGGCGCACTGCAACTGTGGTCCCACTTCACAAAGGCGGTGCCTCCACCGACCCTGGAAATTACCGGCCTATTAGCTTGACAAGCCTTATCTGCAAAGCCATGGAGAGGATCATAATGGACCTCATAAATAAAGACATAGGGAATTTGCAGACTTTGGATCCAACCCAGTTTGGCTTTGTCAAAGGCAGATCATGCCTTTTAAACTTGGTTGACTTTTTCGAAACAGTCACCAAAGCCATTGATGAGGGAAAGGCAGTCCATACAGCCTACCTCGATCTGGCTAAGGCCTTCGATACAATACCCCACTCGGGTATCATTGAAAAACTCATCAGCTTAAATGTTAACCCATACATCACAAGATGGGTTGCAAACTGGCTGAGTGACAGAACCCACAGGGTCAGAGTTGCTGGCGCCATGTCAGACTCAAAGCCTGTCACAAGTGGTGTCCCACAGGGCTCAGTCCTGGGCCCACTCTTGTTTGGCATCTACTTTTCCAGTACAAGCAAACACAGGAGGGTTATGGCTGACAAAGTTTGCAGATGACTGCAAACTGGGCCATAGTAGAAAACACATCTGACACAGATATCCTTCAGACGGGTCTCACAGAAACGGATAACTGGTGCCAGAGCCACGGCCTAAAGTTAAATGCCAAACAGTGCATAGTCATACCCTTCGAAAAACAAGGTTACCCCTAGCTACCAAATAGGTGGCAATCCACTGAGCACAGAAGAAGTTATCAGGGACCTGGGGACCCAGGTTGATAGTAGTCTGTCATTCGACACCCATGTAGCTAAAGTAGTTAGGAAGACCTTCTACATTGCCCACCTTATCATGAAGGGATTCTCATCTAGATCAAGGGAGGTTATAGTCTCCCTTTACTCATCACTCATCAGACCAATGATTGAGTACAATGCCCCATTCGGAATGTATCTGACCCGACACTTGCAGCAGCTGGAGAGGCCACAAAAGTTCCTCACCAAAAGGATAAAGGGTCTCAAAAATCTATCCTATGCTGTCCAACTGAAAGAACTCCAGCTCTATTCAGTCGCTTACCGCTTGCTCAGAGGTGACCTTTGCCTAACATACAAGGCCATGTCAAACCCAGATTTGATGAATATGCTTCACCTCAAAATCTAGATCCATCAGAGCCACAAGGGCGGGAGACTTAAACCTCGACACGGCTATTAATAGGACGTGCTGGAGGGATAGATTCATCACCCAAAGACTCCCTATGCTGTGGAACAAAATCCCGGTACATGTGAGGCAGAGCACCTCGCTGGCCTTGTTCAAGAGAAATCTTGACCAATGGATGGGAGATCGCAGATATACCCCAGGGATTACCTCAGTGTCACTGCTCGACAGAGGCACAGCAAAATAATGGGTATAGTTCCCCATACTAAAGGGGTGGCGTAAGCCACAAAACGATGGGCTAGGCTTGTAAATGCCCTCGGGCAGATAGCCTAGTATGAACCTATGAACCTATTAAAAAGATGGAGGAAAAAACTAAATCTATGCAAACTGTTAAAAGATTTCCTGCAACTACAGCCTCCCAGATTTAGAAGGCACTGGCCTTCTAAGAGTTGGTCCTTTCCTGCCTCTTCCAGGCCTTCTCAGTCCAAACCCAGAACCAGCAGACCACTCAGGCTTCAGTCTCAAGGCACTCACAGGCCTAAGCAGTGGGGGGCTCCCACTTCCAAAGCTGGGAGTAGTAAGACACCCCCCTATGGTAAACTGTCACAATGACTTAACTTTAAACCTTCCAAGCCCTGCTCAACTGACTGTTCCTTTAGGGGGAAACATCGCCCTGCATGCAAAAAACTGGGAATTCATTACCCAAGACAAATGGGTTTAAATATAGTTTCCCAAGGATACAAATTCCACTTCCACTCCTTACCAACCCCAAACTGTTGGCCAGACCTACCCCCAAATCAGTGGGGCAGAGGCTCAAAAGCATCAGTGCTATTCAACCTGTCCCAGAAGAGGAATGGGGGCAAGGGTTTTACTCAAGACTTTACCTGGCACCCAGAAAAGACAATTCCTGGCGTCCTATCCTGGACCTGTCTATCCTAAACACTTTTTTGGTAATCCCAAAATTCAAAATGCTAACTCTTCATCAGCTGCTTCCCATGCTAGGTAAAAATGCCTGGTTGGCAACACTGGATTTAAAGGAAGCCTACCTGCACATCCCAATAAGGGAATTTTGCAGAAGATACCTACGATTCAGAGCAGACTACATGTACTATCAGTTCTCTGCACTGCCCTTTGGCTTAACTACTGCAGCCAGGGTATTCACAAAGTGCCTAGCTCCAGTCATTGCATTTTGCAGGCAAAGAAATATTCAAATATGCCCATACCTGGACGATTGTCTAACTCAGGCAGAAAGCCAGGACATACTATTAAATCATCTGGCATTTGTAAAGAAATTACTAACTTCTCTGGAGTACACCATAAATGAAAAGAAATCACATCTAGTACCCTACCAACAAATTGAATTCCTGGGAGCAAGCTTAAATACAACTTCCTAGATGGCCTACCTCACGCCAGAGAAACAAGTTCATTTGACAGCCTACTTCGAACTACTGGCCACAAAGACCCAGCTATCTGCAAGGAAAATACTGCAAGCCCTGGGGTTCATGGCCTCTTGCATTCTACTAATTCCATATGCAAGACTGCATATGAGGAAACTACAATGGTATCTAAAAAGCCTATGGTGTCAACATTCTCAGTACCTAGAATTAATGATTCCTATCATCCCTTGCTTAAAGACAAAATTCCTTTGGTGGGCAGAGGTTTGCCACCACAACAAGGGACTGCCATTCATTCTACCCCCTGCTGCCCAAACCCTAACAGACACATCAGACTATGCATGGGGGGCTCACTTGGCAGGGCAGTGCATTCAGGGCAAATGGAACCCAAGTCAAATGCACCTGCATATCAATCAAAAAGAAATGTTAGCTGTACAGAAGGCTCTGACGGCCTTCAAGGACCACATTCTTCCAGGACAATTATTGGTAAAGATGGACAACACCACGGTTATGTGATACATAAACAAGCAGGGGGAACCCACTCATATCCTCTTTGCAGACTAGCCATGGCTTGAGCTACCAAGTGCACCTAAAAGCTCAATTCCTGCCAGGCAAGCTAAATACACTGGCAGACGACCTAAGCAGAAATCTCATGGACCAACATGATTGGAAACTGGAACCAAAGATATTCAACATTTTGAGAAAAAAAATGGGGGAGCCCAGAGACAGACCTGTTTGCCTCCCCTCAGAACTACCAATTGGACAAATTCTGCACAAGGACTCCCCACAGACGAGCCTGGAAAGTGGATATCCTGTCCTTCACCTGGAAAAAACTATCAGTTTATGCCTTTCCCCCTCTGCCTCTCCTCTCCAAAGTGCTACTAAAGATCAAACAGGACAAACCAAGGGCAATACTTATTACACCAGACTGGCCACACCAAAACTGGTACTCCCTCCTGCGCAGTGTCTCACTTCTGGAACCATAGCACCTGCCTCAGACCCCTGCCCTGCTGTCCCAGCAGGAGGGCCAGATTCTGCACCCACAGCTTCAAACCCTGAATCTTGCAGCTTGACTAATTACATGATCTCTCCGTTACCATCCCTCAGTAAGCAAGTGATGAATGTTATTCTGGAAGCAAGGAGGCCTAGTACTAGAAAATCCTATGCTGAAAAATGGAAACAATTCTGTTCCTGGAGCCAAACTCAGGGGATGGACACAACAGTGCCCAATTTACCGCACATTCTTCAATACTTAACTGAGATGCTTCACAAGGGCCTTTCCTTTTCTTCCATCAAAATTCATGCCTCGGCCATTTCAGCTCATTATAATACAGAGCCACCCCTCTTCTCTCATCCACTGCTGAAGCAATTCCTCAGAAGGTCCAAAAACTTAAGACCACCCAGGAGAGCCCCTACTCCAGCCTGGGACCTTAACTTTGTATTGGAAAAGCTCACTCTACCTCCCTTTGAGTCAGCTGCAAATGCAGAGTTGAAATTCCTTTCTTGGAAAACAGCCTTCCTTCTATCCATCACTTCAGCAAGAAGAGTGTCTGAATTGCAGACCTTCATGGCAGTGGAGCCTTTCATCATCTTTCATGTGGACAGGGAGTCCCTCAAGACCAATCCCTCCTTTATGCCCAAGGTGGTATTCAGTTTGGCCCATAATCAGTGCATTCATGTCCCAACCTTCTTTTCTAATCCACAGAACAAAGGGGAAAGAATACTGCAGTCCTTGGATGTGCACAGACAACTTAGATTTTACTTGGACAGGACTAAGCCTCTCAGGAAATCTGAACAGCTGCTGGTTGCATTTGCTGCAGGGGCAGAGGGGGAAGGCCATTTCAAAGCAAACCATTTCTAAGTGGATAGGCCACTGCATTCATTTTTGCTATAAGCACCATGGACAATCTACCCCACAGGATATAAGACAACATTCCACCAGGGCTGCATTTACCTCTACAGCCTTTCTCAGAGATGTTCCTATCAGGGACATCCTAGAAGCTGCTACCTGGAGTTCTGTACATACATTCACCAAGCAATACCACTTGCCAATTTTTTCAAAATCCAGAGCTGGTTTTGCCACTGCAGTCTATGCTATCTAATGCTATCTGATTGCCTCCTCCCTTCCTTAGCTTTAGGAATCTACCCAAATGTAATGACTGCAACAGTGAAGCACGAAGAACTTAGTACAGTTGTGTACACTTACTATGAATGTAGATGTTAGAGTGCATTTACTGTTGCAGTCCTGGTTACCCTCCCTCCAGCCCCCTGACTTCTGTTGACTATACCTCTACTCTTGTTTACTATGCTTAAAGGTTTCTGGTGTATTTGCTTTTTTGTTGGAGGTGTAACCTTGTATATAATTGCTTTCCATTATGGGGGCACCTGCCATTTGGGGCAAGAAAAACTGATGTAATGGTGTCGGCTGCATGCTTTATACCCCTGGCTACCTGACGTCATGGAAGATGATACAGCAACTGACGCAGTACCCAAGATCCGTCCATTGTCCCCAAGGTTTGTTCCCATAGCACTTTGAACCAATCCATAGAACTTCTGGTGTTCTTCCCAAATCATTCCAATGCAGAAGAATACAGGTTTCATGTCGGAAGTTTATAGACAATTACGTTTCTATTTGCACCAGACTAAGGAATTCAGGAAGTCAGATCAATTATTTATTTCCTTCTCCGTATCCGGGTCAGGTTTATCAGTTTCCAAAGTGACCCTCTCATATTGGATCTCGAGCTGTATAGCTTACATTTACACTTCTGAAGGGTAAGCCCTTTACCTTTCAAAATTAAGGCTCATTCTACGAGATCTCAATCTACCTCTGTGGCCTTTCAAGCCAGGGTCCCACTTGATAATACCTGTGCAGCAGCAACTTGGGCTACCCCTCACATGTTTATTACTCATTACAAAGTGGATTTAACCTCCAGGGGTAGAGCATCCTTTGGTTCCACGGTACTCAGGAGTATTTTTCCTTGAGCCACCCAAGAATAAGGTGCTAGGGACGCTGTCCCATCAGTAAGAATGAAGGCAAGATAGCACTACAGAACATAAAGAAGTTATGTACTCACCATAACATTCCATGTTTGTAGTCCATCGCCCTTCATTCTTACGAACCCACCCTCCTACCCCCATCCTGGAAGTATCTGGAGACAGAAAATATCATTAGTCACTGGAGACCTTTTATTATTGGCTTCTTTCTGTATGTTTGTTATTATTTCTCCTAGTTAGCAGCAAACAAGATCTGGTGATTGTACTGGTGCACCATGGGATACCTACCTAGCCACGAGCCAACTAGAAGACTTCTAGCTTGTAAATAGACTGAGTTGGAGCCGAGGATCGCCTCCGATCCCATCAGTAAGAATGAAGGGCGAGATGGACTACAAACATGGAATGTTATGGTGAGTACATAACTTCTTTTTTTTGGAGTGTAATGAGTTGACTAACTAAAAATTCCGTACAGAGTACTCTGTCCGAAGTACCGGGTGAACAAATGGGTTTAACTGAGGAAATTACTTATTTGAGCTGGGATACATGATCTGAATTGCCTACCCATAGTAAGGCCTTAAGTTTAATTCTGGTGGCTGCCAAAGAAAGCAGTTACTAGAAAATGGAAATCAAAGTCTAAACCAACTGTATTTCAAGTAGTGAATATTGTTAACAGAGATGAAAGGACCAGACATAGGTTCTTTTGAAAAGGTTAGGAACAAATTTGAAAAAAAAATATATAGATTGTGGGAACAATACATGCAGAAAAATATTTTGGAGGAGGAATGAGGTTTAAGGAAAGGCAGGAATTGACAAGCTTATGTAATGTTGGATTGATTATTTTGTACAGAAGAATGTTTGTGATGTATGATGTTTGTAAGTGTGAATATGTTAATATGGTTTGTTTTCTGTTATATAAATGTAAGTTTGCCTGTGTCACAAGTGGCAATTCAGTAAAGGTGCTTTAAGAAAAAAGAATATTACATCCTCATTTCAGATGTTCATCATGTTACACTGCTGCAGTCCTTACACTTGGGTTATCCTGCCGTCAGGCGGTTCCCCAGTCGGCCTGAGTTCCAAAGTCTTGGTCCGGCGTCGGTTGCTGTCGCCTCCTCCCTGACGTCAGTGCGACAGGGGTATATAAGATGCAGCCGACGCCATTTTCTTCAGTCTTTCTTGCCGCGCTGTGCCCAAAGCAAAAGCAGTTCGCAAGTGCCGGTCGGCAGTCTCCTGAGATTTTCATTCCAAATCCAGAACCGAAGTATTCTACAAAGCTAAGTACCCCGTTGGGGAAACTTTTTCTTGCCTCAGACCAATGTCAGTAAAAGTTAATAACTGTATTTCTTGTGGGAAGCAAATACCTCATAAGAATTTCCATTCCTATTGTATCCCATGCCTAGGCCCTGACCACGACATCACTGGTTGTCGGTTTTGTGCTAGGTTTAACAAGCGCTCTATTAAACGTCGGTTTGATTTTGCCCGACATTATTTTGGTAGAAAATTCAATTATACCATGCCGTCGGAACTTCCGATGACCGGAATACACAAAAAGCGCAAAGACAAGGATAGGCATCTGAGGCCCAAAACCGATGACGAAGCCTCTTCTAGGCCAGTCACTGGTTCTCTGGTTTTCAGTGAGGCGCCTTCGCAGCCCCTGATGACCGCTTCTGTAGAACCACAGGCCGCCTCTGACTCCCACGTGGAGATGGCTGGGCCTTCGGATGCACAAGCTCTTCAGCCTACCGAGACTAACCTTTCAGAGGGATCCGGAGTAGCTGAGCAACCCACAGCTTCAGAGGGTGTCTTCAGATCTACTCCGTTAAGTATTAAACCCTCAGCTAAGTCTAAGCCTCCTTTAAAGTCAAAGAAACAAATACAGCATTCTCCAGGACAGGCCTCCATGCCTAAGAAACAAATGCTCAAAATGGCCGAAGACCTAATCACTTTGATCAGGGGGTCCCATCCCCCTCCTGATAAAAGGCCTAGACAGGATGCAGACTATGACTCATCCGACCAGGTGTCCATCTCTTCTCATTCATCCGCAGACCTAGGATACTCTTCACCCCCTTATGAGGATTCTGATGCTGAGGAATCAATTCCATCAGCCTCACCGCCTGAGGACTACTCCTTTGGGGAAACCCTACATATACCATGAGGGAACATTTCTACTGGGAAGGCCAGGATTACTCAGAATCCAAGAAAAGGCTCAGAGACTTCCTTTTATTACCTCAACAGAGACCCCTTGCTATTCCGCCAGTGTTAGATATTGTGGATGATGTGTATACTGAATCCAGCTTAAATCCTGATTCCTTACCTCCAGCCCCTGTTAAACCTGACAGATACTACAGAGTCCCTGACTCACATAAATTTCTGTATAAAAGCCCTGTAGCTGACCCTGAAACTATTTCTCAGGGACCCAAAGGAGTTAAGGCCTCATCAGCCAAGAATCCAGTTCCCTCTGACAGAGATTCCAGAGCATTAGACAGATGGGGAAAGAAAGTATATACGTCTACAACTTTAGCAATGAGAGCCTTAAATTGCCAGTTTCACATGCTAAAATATCAGCAATTTTTACTGTCTCAGTTAAAACTAAAAATGCTTCCAGAATCAGATCCTCCTAATTTTAAAGAAATGCAGGATTTATTGCATGCAGCTGAACAAGTGGGAAAGCATACTTTGCAATGGGGTTTTGATTCTCTAGAGGCCACCTGCAGAGCAGCAGTTACAGGCTCTGTCATTAGAAGACATGCTTGGTTAAAAGAACATACGTTACCAGATCATGTTAAAGCAAAATTATTGGATGCACCTTTGCAGCAGGATGTGTTATTTGGAGTTAAGGCAGAAGAGGTATTAAAGAAAATGGAGGATAAGGCAAAATCTATGCAAACGGTGAAGGATTTCTTACAGGTTCAGCCTCCTAGATTTAGCAGAAACGGGCCAACTAAGAATTGGTCCTTTCCAATTACAGACAGACCTCAAAGGGGAAGATACAGACGTCCAAGAGGTAGAGGTCAAACACAAGGTCCTTACAGGCCTCGACAATGGGTTGCATCAGGCCAGAAAGAAGGGGAAGACAGGCCCCAACCATATAAAAAGCAGCTCCAATGACTTCCCACTACAGCTGCCAAACAAATCCTTCTTGGCAGCCCCCTTGGGAGGAAAACTGGCACACTTCTGCCACAATTGGCAAATGATCACCAAAGACAAATGGGTTCTCAACATTGTGTTTCAAGGTTACAGGTTCCACTTTCACACTCTGCCAAGGTTAAAAGGAATGCCAAATCTGCCACCAAATCAATGGGCAGAGGCTCAAAAACAAATTACAGCACTCATGGATATGAGAGCTATTCAAAAGGTACCATCACAGGAGTAAGGACAAGGATTTTACTCAAGACTCTTTCTGGTACCCAGAAAGGACAAAACCTGGAGGCCCATTCTGGATCTTTCATCTCTAAACACTTACCTGGATGTTCCGAAATTCAAAATGTTGACATTACAGCAGCTTCTTCCCATGCTGGGCAAGAAAGCTTGGCTCGTGACTTTGGACCACAAAGAGGCATACCTGCATGTCCCTATCAGACAAAACTGCAGAAGAGATACCTCAGATTCATAGCTGGTTCAATGCACTACCAATTCTCTGCACTGCCCTTTGGCTTATCTACTGTGCCCAGGGTCTTCACAAAGTGCCTGGCACCAGTAATTGCATTTTGCAGACAGAAAGGAATTCAAATTTATCCATACCTGGACGACTGCCTGATTCAAGCAGAGAGCAAGGACATTCTTCTAAAGCATCTGGGGTTTGTAAAAAAGTTATTAAGTTGTCTGGGGTACACAGTAAACGAAAAGAAATAAAAACTAGTGCCCTCACAAGAGATTATATTCCTGGGTGCCAGCTTGAACACAATGGCCCAGATGGCTTCTCTCATGCCTGACAAACAAGGACAACTGACTCAATACTTTCAATTGATGGCAACAAAGACCCAACTCCCTGCAAGAAAAATTCTGCAGGCCTTGGGTTACATGGCATCCTGCATACTACTAATTCCATATGCCAGACTGCATATGAGGAAACTACAATGGTACCTAAAGAATGTATGGTCTCAACACTGTCAAAGTTTGGAAACAGTTATACCACTAATCCCTTGCCTTCAACAGGAATTTCAATGGTGGGCTCAAGCTTGTCACCACAACAAAGTTTGCCTTTTACACAACCCACAGCCAGGCAAACACTGACAACAGATGCATCGGATTACGCCTGGGGAGCACACATGGCAGGCAGATGTATTCAGGGCATGTGGCCCGCAGAACAACGGACCCTGGAAACTATCGCCCCATAAGCCTGACTAGCTTGGTCTGCAAAGCTATGGAAAGTATCATCATGGACCTCATAAATAAAGATATTGGGGACCTACAGACACTGGATCCTACCCAGTTCGTCTTTGTTAAGGGCAGATCCTGCCTCTTAAACCTGCTCGACTTCTTTGAAACCGTCACCAAGGCCATTGATGAAGGGAAGGTGGTCCACACAGCCTACCTGGACCTCGCAAAAGCTTTCGATACAATACCCCACTCGGGCATTATAGTTAAGTTCACCAGCTTAAATATAAACCCCTATGCCACTAGATGGGTTGCAAACTGGCTCAAGGACAGAACCCACATGGTTAGAATTGCTGGAGCCATGTCAGACTCCAAACCAGTTACAAGTGGCGTCCCACAAGCCTCAGTCCTGGGACCTCTCTTGTTCGGTATATATTTCTCGGTGGTACAGGCCAACACGGAAGGACTGTGGCTGACCAAGTTCGCAGATGACTGCAAACTGGGCGCCATAATAGACTATCCAGCCGACACAAGCATCCTCCAAAAGGGCCTCATAGAGACAGACAACTGGTGCCAGAGCCATGGCCTCAAGCTAAATGCCAAAAAGTGTATAGTCATCCCCTTTGGCAAAAACAAAATGCCCACAAATTACCACATAGGTGGTAATCCATTAAGTACAGAAGAAGTAATTAGGGACCTGGGGACCCAAGTTGATAGCAATCTCTCATTTGACAACCACGTGGCCAAAGTGGTTAGAAAAACATTTTATATAGCCCACCTAATCATGAAGGGATTCACATCTAGATCAGGGGAGGTCATCGTGCCTCTTTACTCATCCTTCATCAGGCCCATAAGGCCCATAATCGAGTACAATGCCCCTTTTGGGATGTACCTTACCAAACACCTGCAGCAACTGGAAAGACCCCAAAAGTACCTCACCAAGAGGATCAAAGGGCTCAAACAGATACCATATGCTGCCCGGTTAAAGAAACTCCAGCTCTACTCAGTGGCATACTGCCTGCTCAGAGGCGATCTGTGCCTGACATATAAAGCCATGTCCAACCTGGAATTAAGGGACATGCTGCACCTCAAAAAATCCAAATCCCATCAAGCTACATGCTCGAGAGACTTGAACCTCAGCACTGAAATAAATAGGACATGCTGGAGGGACAGATTCATAACCCAGAGGCTCCCTTCACTCTGGAATAAAATCCCAGTCCAGGTTAGGCAGAGTCCCTCATTGACCCTCTTCAAGAGGAATCTTGATGAGTGGATGGGAGATCGTAGGTTTACCCCGGGTATCACTTCTGTGTCACTGTTAGACAGAGGCACAGTATACTAACCTCGAAAAAGGGCATAGCAAAATTAATTTAAAATGGGTGGCGAAAGCCAAACATACTCTGGCTAGGCTTATAAATGCCGTAGGGCAGATAGCCTAGTATGAACCTATGGATTTTGCCTCAAATCCCACATCTGCTGACTCAGCACAACAAACAAATACTACACAGCCAGCTAAAGACCTTAAACCTAGCTGCATGGAAGATTCCTTAGTGAAGCAAGCAATGCCTCTCTCCAAAGCTGTTATGGATGTCATTCTGGAGGCCAGAAGGCCTAGTACCAGGAAAGCCTATTCGGATAAATAGAAGAGATTCTTTGCCTGGAACCCAGCTCACAGCCTTGACCCTCTTGTCCCAAACATTCCTGAGATACTACAATACTTAACTGAGATGCTGGACAAAGGACTCTCCTTCTCATCCATCAAGATACACGCCTCTGCCATCTCTGCTCATTACAACACGGATCCAATCATTTTCTCTAATCCTCTGTTAAAACAGTACCTCAGAGGGGCTAAAAACATAAGACCGCCCCGTAGAGCTCCTACTCCAACTTGGGACCTCAACTTTGTTTTGGAGAAGCTAACTTTACCTCCTTCTGAGCCAGCCAACACAGCAGAATTAAAATATATCTCTTGGAAAACTGCTCTGCTCCTGGCAATAACATCAGCACGAAGAGTTTCAGAATTACAGGCACTAATGGCAGTGGAACCTTTCCTCATTTTCCACCAGGACAGGGTGTCTTTACGAACTAACCCTACTTTTATGCCAAAGGTGGTATCCAGTGTGGCCCTAAACCAAACTATTCACCTGCCAACTTTTTATCCTAAACCACAGAATAAAGGGGAGAGACTACTGCACTCTTTGGACATTCACAGGCAGTTACGCTTCTACTTGGACAAAACCAAAGCTTTCAGAAAATCTGAGCAATTATTGGTAGCATATGCTGCAGGAGCACAGGGAAAAGCCATTTCAAAACAGACTATTTCAAAGTGGATAGGACATTGTATAAGTTTCTGCTACACATAACCATGGAAAACCTGTACCTAGCAGCATTAGATCTCACTCCACCAGGGCAACAGCCACTTCAACTGCTTACCTCAGGGGAGTGCCTACCAAGGATATTTTGGAAGCAGCAACATGGAGTTCTGTACACACCTTCACCAAGTATTACCATCTGCCTCTATACTCTAAATCCAGAGCTGGCTTCGCCACTGCAGTGTTGCAGGGCCTTATAGCCACCCCTAATGCCTTATAGGACCAGCCACCCTTCCTCAGCTTTGGGATTCTACCCAAGTACAATGACTGCAGCAGTGTAACACGATGAACATAGTACAGTTTTGTACCTACCATAAATGTAGATGTTCGAGTGTATACACTGCTGCAGTCCAGGTTACCCTCCCTCCTTCCCCTCTTACTGGCTGGCACATACCTATGTCTTCTACCCTTACTATCTATGGGGAGTATTTGCTGGTAGCTGTAAGTTGTTTTTTGCTTTTCTTATGCATGTTTTATTAGCAACTGGAATTGCCTACATATTTAGAGGCACCTGACATCTGGGACAAGAAAAACTGAAGAAAATGGCGTCGGCTGCATCTTCTATACCCCTGTCGCACTGACGTCAAGGAGGAGGTGACACCAACTGACGCCGGACCAAGACGTTGGAACTCAGGCCGACTGGGGAACCGCCTGATGGCAGGATAACCCAAGTGTAATGACTGCAGCAGTGTATACACTCGAACTTCTACATTTATGGTAGGTACAAAACTGTACTTTTGTAGGCATCAAAATAAAAGTGTTACAGATAAGTACTATGGTGATGAGTATGATGCTTGAGAGAAGGCTATGCATCCTTATGTAGTCATCATCATAAATTAAATAAATAGTTGAGCTGTAATAACTTACTGTAATGCTGTGTACGATAATGCAATACCATTTTACATCTGTGGTGAGCTTGCAGTCTCTTAAGGGCAGTTGTTAAAATGCTAGGCTGCTTTACATGAACTACATAATCGCACTGGCAGTTAAAAACACTGGGTCATGCAATATGAACTGTGTAATTGCACCTTTATGTTTAAGAACTGTAGAGTGACAGCAACATTTACTTAGTTTGCTGTCTTTACAAATCATGCAGTAGTAGGTTTAATTTAAATTGATATTGACGTTTTTTTTTAGCAATTTACACTTCCTGCAGTCTTTATTTTTCATATTACTGCTTATAAAAGTGGCTACCCTCCCCTTAATTCCTATTTAATAATTAGTCAGTGGTTAAAAAGAGTGCCAGCCCATTCTTAACAGTATTAATGCAGCTTGCACATACTGCTGATGATTGATCTACTTACATAAGAAGACATTAATTGCATGTGTTGTATTAGTAATGCACAAGGGTCACAGGCTGAGGTTCTTAAGTTGCCATTTTAACTGTTTGAGTTTGTATGTGCATTCTTCATTTTTTTAGTTGTTCAGATCCAGTTTTATTTTAAGAAAAGTATTTGTGGTTTACTTTTCCACAAACCTAGATAACTAGGTATCCATCATTTTCTCACTTTGTCAAGTCGTTACAGTGGAAGATATGACCAACTAAGGGCTCTGGCTCTCATTCTGTTTTCAGCTTGTTTTATTGTTATGGATGCCCTACGTAGGTTCTTTCCATCTAGCAGTAAGCATGCATCTGTGTGATGGGATGACCCATGCGTTTTACAGGCTTTAGGTCATGTGATGAACCCTATTTTCTTTCTTAATTTCCTCCAAGAGGAGTTTGGTCTTCATCAAGATGGCAATGCTTTAGGCCAAGCACTCCTCCAAGGGAAGATAGTTCAGCCGTTGTAGTTCCTTTTCTGTCTCCCATTGGATCCTGTGTATTTCCAGTTTTGTGCAGGTAGTTATTGTAGGAGGGAGCTTTGCATCAGCTCCTCTAGTGTGTTTACATTTTAGATATCTTTATATCCTCCTCCAAGTACTTTCTTTTTGTATTTTGCTGCTGCTTGTACACAGTTTTTTTTTGGTGGCATCTGCCCTTCTTTATTGTTTCTGGCCTGAGTAATTTGCAAGTCTCTGCCTGTTTTAAGTTGTATTATGTGAGTAGAACTGTCTGCAGTTAGTCTAGAGATGAAAGAGCTCCCTTGCAATATATTTGCCTTTCTAATGTCTCTGCTCTGGTTAACCTTTATTAACCCAAGTTTGTTGCCACTCTCAACTCGAAGTTTCAGCCATTTAATGAAAAGTAGTATACCATGGATTTTAAAGTATGTTAATTATTTAAGTGATCTTTTTTTTCATAACACTTGTGTCATAACGCAATTTTATTAACTACTTAGCATTATCTATACTTTACTATATCTTGATGTTTGTGTTGTGGTTATAGAAATGTAATTAATACTTTTTTTTTCTGAACTGATACAGTTGCGAGTAAGGGACCTAAAGGAATGTCCCAGACTGAGATCCGATGCTCCATGAATGTTGGCAAACTGGAGGCACGTATGCTTTGTCGTCTTCTAGAACGCTACAAAGTTGTGAAGGTAATTTCTGCTAATATAGTTTAACTGATAGTGCACTGGTTGTGTTGACTACATCTGTGGCTATCCTCTAGTGTAAAAAGCACTGTTTTTAGGTGAGGATACTTAGAAAACAATTGCAATTTTCACAAGGTACAGCTACAGAGTTGATTAGATTAACTAGGGGGCAACAATGTGGGTGGGTTTTATGTTGCAGGAGTGTAAGATTTGAATTCCATTATTGGTGTATTTTTTCCATATTTGCATGAAATTCCAAATCATATTGTTTGCAGCAGTTGTGAGATAGAAGCAGCTTATTGAAAAATGTGTGCATGTATATATATGTAAAGGTGCATGTGTATATGAAAATAATCTGATGTGTACAGATACAGAAGTTTTATTTCAATTGCATTTGGGGTTTGCATTTGAAAAGTTCTTCCAGCTCTCTAACCATCTGTCTTGATCATACCTGATTTATTCAGTTTAGGATTGAAATGAGCCTGTTGTGCAAGCAGTTGACCAAAGGCAAGAACTACTCCTGGATGGAGCACTAGTCCATTGTGGGATGCATATGCACATGCAGACATACATGGTGGGTAGTTTAAGTATCACCAGTTCATCCCCATGGAATGTAGACATGGCAGGGGCATGTAGACTCCAGACAGAAGTCACTCTAGTTTGCAAATGAAGCAAGCGATGCAAGGCAGCAGTGTCTATGGAAGCCTAACATCTGTAAATATACTTATACATATTTTTGTATTTTAACTCCTCTGTCTTCCTGGAGAAGAAAACAAATAGAAAGTCTGATGATGAGAGAAATTCAGCTTGGAAAGAATTTGCAACTTATTTGAAGAGAAGGTGGTGGTTGTTGTTGTTGTTGTTGTGTCTTTCGGCTTTCCCGGTTAGGGGTCGCCACAGTGGAACTCCGGTCCGCTAATGATTGGTAGTTGATTTTTACGTGCCGAGTTACCAGCCCTGACGCACAACTTTCAACGAGGGTACGCCCATTCACGCATGTCTCCACACAGAAGACGCTCTAGCTGAGAATCGAACCGGACAGCGTCTTACTGTGAGGCGACAATGCTACTGCAGCACCACCACCGCGGGTTATTTGAAGAGAAGGAATAGAGGCTTAATGGTGACAGAGCTGAAGAGTATTTTATTTTTGTTTTATTTTAATTACTCTTTGTTAAGGAAAAGGAAGTCTGTAAGGAAAAGTGCAAGTCAGAAAGTCTGTAAAATACATTACTATTTCATTGTGTTAAGGTTAGCTCAGCTCACAGCCTCATACAAGTCTAGATAGGCGCATACTTCTACAGAGCCGTGGATCAAATACTCTTGTCATCGCTCTTTTTGATCGTTAAACCTTTGAACATTGTTATAGTAGTCAACTTGCCTAATCTCTAAAGGAAGCGAGTTCCACAAATGTCCACCCCTAACAGCAAAGTTGCTAGTTTTGATCCTGCATTTGTTTCTAGGTAAATGCACCCTGTGTTCAAGTCATGTGATATAGAGATGCTGCTAAGTAATCATTGTTTGTTCTTAAATGTCATTTTAAGGTCACCCTTTAATAACTTGTACCTAAAAGTAAAGAAATTTAGTATTCGTCTACTACCATAGCTGATATACCCTAAACCAGGCATATTCAAACTAAATGATTTCTGACTTCTTTCCATCCTCCTTATCTGTCTTGAAGAGTAGGTGCATGCTGAGCTACAGTACTCAAGGACTGATCTTGTATAAGCCTTATTGTACAATAACAGCTCATTGCTGTGCAAAAATGAGCACACTGATCGGACCCCCCTGTAAGCGTGCCCATTGTGAATATATCCCAACAGAAAAAAAGTCCAATCGCTTAACTAGTGTGACTTTATATCAAGATCTTCGAATATTTTAAGGTGGATGGAGCAAAACAGAAGAAAAAAATCAGGGCACTCTGCAAAAATTTGGACAGTTAAAAGGTATAGTTCTGCTAACATCAGAGACTGAAATGTCTTTCACCTTACTAGGTTTTTAACAGAATGTCCCTCACTTTCCTCATTTTGTCCTATCCCTCATTTCAGTAATGCTGAGACACTTTCTGAATGTGTAAATAATTAAAAAGACAGAGGCAAACCAATATTGGTATGCTCTCTTGTATGCCTGTGACCTAGCACTGTACTGATGTATTGTGCTGTCATGCAAACGTATGTACCATAAGCATGCGTAATACATCAGTAAATCAAGAAGCCAGTAGAAGGACACTAAAGTTCCATTATACAGAAGCATTGTTTAAGAAAGGTAAGCAATTTCTTTCTTAAATAATGTCATTGTATAATATCATTTTTCCCACTCCTGGATGTGGGTATCCCAGGATTTACCCACAGCTATCTTTGATTAAATGCACCATTCATGGGTAAATCCTGTGATACCCACGCCCCAGTCATGGGTTATTGCTAAATTAAATGGGAATAGGACATCCTGTTTCATGGTAGTGATAGTTCTGAAATGTTTCTCATAATTCTGTAGCACTTAGTCATGCTGGTTTGCTGATGATATTTAAGTACATTGTCGATTACTACCTGTAGGTCTTTGATGGTCTCCCTTTTTGGTAACCATTTATTATCTATTACATAAGGATAACATTGCTTTTGTTATGGTACAAAATGTTGGACAACACAGATGTTCTTCATCTCACATTGCTGCAGTCCTTACATATGGGTAGTCCGCTGTCCTCGGTCGGCCCGAATACCAAAGTATTAGGCTGACGTCGGTCATGGGCGCTCAGATCTGACATCAGAGCGTCAGGGTATAAAAGCGCATGACCGACGTCATATCCTCAGTCTTTTTTGCCGCATGGTCCGATGCAGAAGCAGCGTTGCAAGTGCCGTTCGGCGTTCTGAAATTTTCGTATTCTGAGTTTCAGACCGAAACCAAGTTGGGCTAAGTACCCCGTTGCGGAATATTTTTGTTTTTCTTGCCTCAGTTAATTCCGGATGTCAGAAAAAGTGAATAATTGTATTTCTTGTGGGAAACAGATACCGCATAGGGATTATCACTCTCTTTGCATTCCTTGGTTGGGACGGACCACGGCGTAGTGTGTCGGTTTTGTGCTAGGTTTAATAAGCGCACTATAAAGAAGGTTAGATTGTGCTAGGTTAGTCTTTGGTAGCGGTGTAATTATAATATGCCGTCGGATCCTCCGGCGCCGCTTCCTGAAGAAGCGCAAAGACAAATCCTTGAAACCTAGACAGGTTGATTCGTCCGTTCGGACGCCGGTCCTAGAAGCTACAGTGGAGCAGGTGGATCCGGCTGAAGTTTCTGTTGAGTCTCAGGGGAAACTTTGATTTTGCAGGATGTGGCCTCACAGGAGTCAGGTCAAGCTGAAGGGGCCTCTCAGGTTACTGTTCTCCCTTCTATGCCTAAGGTGGTTAGGCCTTTTGCTACTATTTCTAAGGCTTCTTCTAAGGGCAGGTCTGTTTTGCCTTCCTCTGGTATCCCTCCAGGTACTTCAGGGTCTGTGCCTAAAAAGCACATGCTTAAAATGGCAGAAGATTTGATTACTTTAATTAGAGGTTCTATGCCCCCTCCTGATAAGAGGCCCAGGGTGGAGCCAGAGTTGGAAAGTTTGGATCAGGCCTCAGACGACTCAGACTCTTCTGCTGAAGATATTCAAGATTTTCCCCCTTATTCGGATTCTGATGCAGAGGATTCCACTCCTTCTGCTTCTCCTCCAGAGGATTTTTCATTTTCTGAAACTCTGCATTCCATGAGGGAGCATTTTAAGTGGGAAGGACAGGATTTCTCAGATTCACGAAAGAGGCTTAGGGAATTCTTGTTTTTACCACAGCATAGACCCTTGGCTATACCTCCTGTTTTGGATGTTGTTCAAGATGTTTTTTCGGAGGCTTCCCTTAATCCAGATTCTTTGCCTCCTGCACCAGTTAAACCGGACAGGTATTACAGGGTGCCTGAGGCTCATAAATATCTGTATAAGAGTCCTAGGGCGGACCCAGAAACTATTAGTCAGGGGCCTAAGGGTGTTAGAGCTTCTGTTGTAAAGAATCCGGTTCCTCTAGATAAGGAAGCTAGAGCTTTGGATAGATGGGGTAAGAAGGTGTATACCTCTTCTACTTTAGCAATGAGGGCTTTAAATTGCCAGTTTCATATGTTGAAGTATCAGAATTTCCTCCTTTCTCAGCTAAAATCTAAAGTGGATGCTTTGGCAGAGGGCATAGAGTGTAAAGAATTGCAGGATTTAGTACATGTCTCTGAACAGGTGGGTAAGCATTCTTTGCAGTGTGGTTTTGATGCTGTACAGGCCTCTTCTAGGGTGGCTGCCACTGGATCAGTTCTTCATAGGCACGCCTGGCTTAAGGATCAGAATTTGTCCGAGCATGTTAAAACTAGAATTCTGGATGCCCCTTTACAGCCCGAAGTTTTGTTTGGTCCCCCTGTGGTGTCGGTTTTGAAGAAAATGGAAGACAAGGCTAAGTCTATGCAGACTGTTAAAGATTTTTTGCAGGTGCAACCTCCAAAGTTTAGTAGAAATTGGCCTACTAAGGGGTGGACCTACCCTTCTTCTGATTCTCAGTCTAGGGGTAGATCTAGACGTGGCAGGGGCAGAGCTCACAGTACATTCAGGCCTAGAACTTGGAGTTCACCTGCACAATCTGCAGGTGAGGGCAGGGGCCAGTCCTTTCGTAAACAGGCCCAATGACCTGCATTTTCAGCTGCCAGATTCTTCTTCCCTGGCAGCTCCTTTGGGAGGAAAATTAACACTCTTCAAGCAAAACTGGCTTTTAGTCACCCAGGACAAATGGGTATTGGACATTATAATCCGAGGCTACAAGTTCTATTTCCATACATTGCCTCCTTTCAAAGGCATGCCAGACGTTCCTCCTCGGCAAAGGATAGAGGCTCACAAGCAGATTTCTTTACTTCTTCAAATAGGAGCTATACAGCCAGTTCCTCTGTCAGAAGTGGGACTAGGATTTTATTCTCGCCTGTTTCTAGTACCAAAGAAAGGGAACACGTGGAGACCAATTTTGGATTTATCTATCCTCAACACTTATCTGGACATTCCAAAGTTCAAAATGCTGGCGTTACAACAGCTTTTACCTCTGTTGGGAAAAGATCACTGGATGGTAACTCTGGATCTCAAAGAGGCTTATCTTCATGTTCCTATCAGGCCCAGTTGCAGGAGGTACCTGCGTTTTGGGCTGGAAATTTACATTATCAGTTCTCTGCATTGCCCTTTGGCTTATCTACTGCCCAGAGTGTTCACAAAGGTTCTGGCTCCAGTGATAGCCTTTTCAGGTTAAAAGGAATACAGATTTATCCTTATTTGGACGATTGCCTGATTATTGCACAACACAAAGGCGAACTTCTGCATCATCTACAGTATGTGATGGTAGTGTTAAGATGCCTAGGGTATTCTGTGAACGAAACAAAGTCCAGTCTAGTACCCTCTCAGGACATGTGCTTTCTGGGTGTGAGACTGAATACAGCTTCCCAGATGGCCTTTTGACCCCGGACAAACAAAGAAGCCTTTCTCTTTATTTCCATCAAATGTCTCTACAGTCCAGGCTGACTGCAAAGACAGTCCTTCAAGCCTTGGGGTTCATGGCATCTTGTATTCTGGTGCTTCCCAATGCCAAACTGCATATGAGGAAGCTTCAATGGTATCTCAAAAATGTATGGACACAACACTGCCAAGATCTAGACACTGTCATTCCGATAATACCTTGCATTCAGAAAGAATTTTTGTGGTGGGCTCAGGAATGTCACCTAAACAAGGGACTCTCTGTGACCCGACCAGAGGCGAGTCAGATTCTAACGACAGATGCCTCGGACAAGGCTTGGGGAGCACACCTCAATGGAAAATGGGTGCAAGACACATGGCCTGTCAGACTTCAACATTTGCATATCAACTTGAAGGAGATGTTAGCAGTCCAATTTGCATTGATGGCTTTCAAGGATTTACTTCACCCAGGACAGGTGTTGATTCAAACAGACAACACTACTGTCATGTGGTACATCAACAAGCAAGGGGGAACCCATTCGTACCCTCTTTGCGACAAGCGATGATTTTGTGGGAGACTGCTCTCAGTTTACACCTCAATCTTCAGGCAAGGTTTCTACCAGGAGCACAGAACTCCTTAGCGGATGTGTTGAGCAGACAAATTGTGGATCCTCACGAGTGGAAACTGGATCCTCATGTGTTTCAAAAGTTGACAGTGTTATGGGGACTCCAGACATAGATCTGTTCGCTTCTCCACTAAATTACCAGTTGCCAAAGTTTTGCACAAAATGTTTCATCCCACAGCTTGGAAGGTGGATGCTCTATCATTCAGTTGGAGCAATCTTCATGTCTATGCCTTTCCACCTCTGCCTCTCATTCCCAAGGTACTCCTGAAGGCCAGAATAGACAAGCCATCCATGATTCTGATAGCGTCGGATTGGCCTCGACAGCACTGGTACCCACTACTCAGGAGTTTGGCACTGGAGCCTCCATCGCCTCTGCCTTTGATTCCGTGATCTTTTTGTCTCAGGAGGGCAATCACTTCCTCAATGTCAAGATTCAGTCTCTGCATCTCACAGCCTGGCATATTCTGTTTTAGACCCTGGAGGGTCTCAGCTTCCACAACAAGTTTTGAATGTTATTTTGGAGGCCAGAAGGCCTAGTACAAGGAAAGTTTACGCTGATAAATGGAGGAGGCTTTTTATTTGGAGCAAAGCGAAGGACTTTGATGTTTCCAAGCCTGATTTAAGTGTTTCTCTTCAATATCTTACTGAGTTATTGGACAAGGGTTTGTCTTTCTCCTCGATAAAGGTTCATGCTGCAGCCATTTCTGCTCACTATGACTGTGACCCTCCTTTATTTTCCCATCCTTTGTTTAAGCAATTTCTTAGAGGGGCAAAGAACATAAGACCCCCACGTAGAGCTCCTACTCCTGCTTGGGATCTCAATTTTGTGTTGGAAAAGCTTACTCTACAACCTTTTGAGCCTGCAGCTACTGCCGAGTTAAAGTATTTATCATGGAAGACTGCTTTTTGTTGGCCATTACCTCTGCAAGAAGGGTTTCTGAATTACAGGCCCTTATGGCAGTGGAACCTTTCCTGATTTTTCATAAGGATAGGGTATCTTTGCGTACTAATCCTTCCTTTATGCCTAAAGTGGTTTCTAGTGTGGCCTTGAACCAAACTATTCATTTGCCTACTTTTTATGCAAACCCTCAAATTAAAGGGAGAAGATTTTGCATACTTTGGATATTCACAGGCAGTTGCGTTATTATTTGAGCAGAACCAAGGGGTTCAGGCAGTCTCAGCAGTTGTTTGTTTCTTTTGCTTTGGGTTCTCAGGGAAAACCTGTTTCAAAACAAACTATTTCTAAATGGATTGGGTTTTGTATTTCTTTCTGTTATTCCCATCATGGTAAGGAGATTCCGGCTGGAATCAGACCTCATTCCACTAGAGCTACTGCCACTTCTACTGCCTTTCTAAGGGGGGTAGCTACAAAGATATTTTGGAAGCAGCCACTTGGAGTTCAGTACATACTTTTTCCAAGCATTACCACCTTCCTCTTTATTCTAAGTCTAGGGCTGGATTTGCCGCTGCAGTATTACAGGGCATTTTAGCAGCCCCTAATGCTTTATGATTTTGCCATCCTCCCTTTACCTCTGCTTTGGGATTCTACCCATATGTAAGGACTGCAGCAATGTGAGATGAAGAACATAGTACAGCTTTGTACCTACCATAAATGTAGATGTTCGAAGATCCACATTGCTGCAGTCCAATTTACCCTCCCTCCTTCCCCTCTGTAGTTTGGCATGGTTATATGGTTTGGGTGATAGTTGTTGTTGGGCATGTTTTTGGGAGGTATCCTGTTTTTGGGCTGTGGCCTTTCTTTTTAGGGCCTTCTGACATCTGGGGCAAGAAAAGACTGAGGATATGACGTCGGTCATGCGCTTTTATACCCTGATGCTCTGATGTCAGATCTGAGCGCCCATGACCGACGTCAGCCTAATACTTTGGTATTCGGGCCGACCGAGGACAGCGGACTACCCATATGTAAGGACTGCAGCAATGTGGATCTTCGAACATCTACATTTATGGTAGGTACAAAACTGTACTTTCAGCAGAGAAGAATAGTCTTGTTTATTGCAAAGAACACATTTATGTGGGAGACTAGGCAGTCAAGGTCTGGTCTCCCTGAACGCAAGAAACTGTTTTTTTTTTTTATTATTATTTTTACATCTAGGCAGAATATATTATGTCCGTTAAGATATAACCACTGACCAAGTAAAACTGAGCACCTTTGCATTATTTTTGTTAACTAAAAATCTGCTGACCCCTTATCTGTGCCTTTCCGTATTAGGCACACGTTCTGAGCTTCCACATTGGAATTTTCTGTGCTGGCACTCTTCATGTCGATGATATTCCTTCTGGCACAAAATAGATGATCAAAAACAGACTAAAACCGTCCGAAGAAATCTTGAAATAAAATGGATTCCAAAGTATGGTATTCACTGTACATTTTCTCCGTCTTTATATCGTAACCTTCACAATTTCATTTTCTAAAGTGAAAAATTGTATGCGTTCTAGCTTTAAGCCTGACATTGAGTAATGACTAGTCATAGGAGTCTAGGTAGTGCTATTGTAAAGCTTGTTGTTTCGTACTTGCAGTGATTGTGTTTTGCGTGTGTATTGCAAAGAAAATAGTGAGTGAATAAATGTTATCTGTGACGTCAAGCGACTAGTGATAGAATAGAACATTTTGCATATACGGTTAAAAGAAAGGTCAGTGTTTTTTCAGAATAATTTGCATGTTTGTTGAACATAAACTTGAAAATGACCCATCTTTGTGGGTACTGTGGAATTGAAAAGATTAGATCCAGCAGTGAAGTCTGAAAAATGGCTCAGGAGCATTGATGAAACAGCAGAATAACACCATTGGAATGAATTGCTGAGAATTAGTAAGCAGAATGTTGAATTTAATCTAGGCATGGGTGTTGTGTCTAAGATTTTGTCTAAAGTTACTTTTAAAGTGTAGGGGCTTTTGGTATAGAACTAAAGAAGTTCGGATGGAAACAGACTGCAGACCTTTGCAATCCATATTCAGAATGTCTTTGCCAATGACCCTTTTGAAATTGCAAAGGATAGTATGTAATATGTGGAAGGATGCTTTTGAAAGTGAAATACAGACTTGATTAGGACATACAGATAGCAGATATGCTGTGTGGATATTTACCAGAGAAACACAGAAAATTGCTAGAACAAGGGCTTGAAGTTTCTTTCTTGGGTAATATTGCATTTACCAATAACTGGCAGAAGAAAAGGAAGAATAATTTTGGAGGTGTACTGAGTGTCTTCTCAGTATGCAGTTACTGAAATAGGTTGCGTTGAAAGAGTTGAGGGAAACATGAGTCTTGTCTTTCTTTCAATGAAGACGTAAACTATATCTAGAGCTCCTGTTTAAAGCTGATAGAATAGTTCCAAGTCAGTAAGAACAGATGCTTCATATGATACACAGATCACTTCTGAGAATGGTAACATTTAAAGAAAGAGATGTAATGCATTGCAGAAAAATCGAAAACACGTAGCAGAAAGTTGTGCCAAAGGTAGTTCATATAACAATTCAGGAGATGAAATACTACTCTGCAAGGTTGTTGTGTAAGTGAAAGAAGTGAAGTGGGCACAGATTTGTCCTCAGTCATAGTAGCCATCTGTCTGTATGAGAATTATTATGTCAAGTTCCCTTAAGTAATCTGACCAGTAGACACAAGTTTGGTATGATTATTGTAATGTATACTCTCAAGACAGAAAATATCTGATTTTTGTTATGCCTGGTAGTGGTTTGGAGTACAAAAATTGAGATCTGAAAAGATTTGTGCATGGTAAGAATTCAGATATAATGTCCAGTCCATGTCCGCAATGCAAAGTTTCAAGGTAAAGAGCAGTTGCAGTCGCTGTGGTGTTTTCATCTCTTGGTGTTGGGATGCAGAAATACTACTTTTCAGGGCTGCTGTTAACTCCCCATCTCAACTTTTAATTGGCAGAAGGTTGAAAAACTATTTAATCTACAGTGCTGATGCCCAAAAGTTAAATCAGAGGCAAAGAATCATCTGAAAGAAATCATCAGAGAAAGAAGCACTGCTATGATAGAAACTTCAAGATACCATCAGACATACAGACTGGAGATGGTAGGAATACAGAAGACATAGAAATGTTCGCAGTATGAAGCTGAAGTTGTTGATAAAGTAACCTAAGATCCTGTGTTGTTTGGGAGGAGGATGGAAATGTCTTTAGGGTGAATTTTGGACATTGCATAAGAAAGAAATGTCAAAGTCAAAATCAAAAACTAGTCCAGTGGCATAGAGGGTTAAAGACCGAACTGTGGCCCAGGTGACCAGAGTTCTGTTAGTGGCTCACACACTTGATTAAGCCAACAGGGAGAAAGGAAGTGCATATCCTGGGGGCAGAGGTTGGAGCAGGCCATGGACTATAGTTGTTTATAGGAAAAAAGTGGGTCCATGACCTGGGGCCTTCATGTGTGACACTAAACCACCAACCAGTTAGTGGTAACCTTCATCACACAAGTGTATGGGACAATGCACTTGCATAGCAATGTGTAATGGTTCCTGCGGTGATGCGGGTTACTTCTCTCCCTGCCTGAGGAAAGGGTTAAGTCATAAAATCAGTTATCTTCATTGCCTGGATGCTGGCGAGGATGGAAACAACCCTCGCAGCTATCTGAGTGACACCAGTCCCCCTCAACAGCTGTGAAAGATGAGCTCAAGTCGTTTTGAGAGTCATCATGTTTGGTAATTCCAAAGCCAAAATACTAATAATCAGGATCAATTAGAAATGTCGCAACCACTGAGAACAGTGACAGCCAAGAATCCATTTAAAGCTGTAGTGTAGCAAGAACTGTCCCATATGGAAGATTAGATGTTTTTAGTAAATAGGTCCTGTTAAAATTTTCCTAGCTGTAGAAAACTGTTGAAGAAACGAAGAGGTATATATGAACTGTTCAAAAACTGAAAGTGGTAAAGTGAACTGATTGTATTTAATCCGGATGTCTTTGAATATGTTCACAAACTTTCAGTTTGATGTAAATAATCCATGACATACTTGGCCTAGATGTAGCTTTAGTTTAAAATAGTTATGAAACATTATGCATACTGTGAGTCCTGTTCAATGAAGTGTAACTGGTGGAATCTTATTTCTCTGATTCCAATTTCCAAAAACTGCATTTCCAGAATCATTTTATATTAGTTGGATCCATTGTGTGATTGTAGCTGTGCAAACCATTTCTCCATTGTTTAGGGGTGTAGCTATTTTCCCTTTTGTTGTGCAGCTATCAGTTAAAATAAGGGTTATGTGAGGTTGCATATGGAGATATTGCACCTCAAAAAAAAATGTAATTTTATGTCAATCAAGATTTTAGCAAGTTTGTGTTTCAACAGGGTTGATTTACCCACTTTGCTTTTGAGGCTTTTTTTTTTTTGCATTCTTGCAGTAGATGTATGTTAAAGCTTTATTTACAAAACTTTGCACTTTATTAATGAGAACCCTATTAAATGATACTTGTTCATGTCAATGAAGTATGTATTTGGAATTATGTTGTATAAATTTTATAAACAGTTATGGAATGGTGTCAGAATTGTACAACAATGTCAGTGACAGCAGTGACTATCTGAAATTACTGCGTTGTGGCTAGAATGTGCTAGTCCTCAGATTTGATCTATGTTGCATTAGGACTACATTAAGATTGCCATTGTCGTTGGGAAAATTTGGATCTTTTGTATGTATTAAAAGTGTACATTTTAGTGTTAGTGTTATAGGCATTGCAGCGGCTTAACTATAGGAGTATACAGAAAATCCAATACGAAGGGTGATTTCTGCAGTGGGAACGTATTGCAACGAAGCACTGATGAAGACTTTTTTGCAGAAAAAAAGATTAGATCAAGTTTACATAGCTACGTTAAGTTGTAGAAAAGCACTGACATAATTTATTGTAGTTTATGAAGAAAAGCACTTTTCACATAAAGCAACTTAAATTAAATCTTATGAAATAGTCTGCATGCCATCCCTGTACTGTATTTTAATGTTTTTTTAATGGGTATCCCTATTTCCTTTCATCCCCTAAAGACGTGCATTAGGCTGACTGGTGACTTTAAATTCTTATAATTGTTCCTGTGGTACATCCATGATATGGAAGAAAGTATGATCTACTTCTGTTCCATACTTGGATGTTAGCTGCTGTTCATGGAGTCACTATAGCAGTGGGTTGTGACTCACAAGCATGGATGTGTTAGTGTCTCTGTGTCTGTAATTGTGTAATCCCCACTTCTGATATCTGCATTTGTTCCCTATCACTAGGCTGGGAGCTGGTTGGAACATGACCTCCATATAGGCTGAGAGCTGGTTTCATCATGACCATCATCTAGGCAGCCATGTGGTGTTTTTCCATTTTCTGATTATGAACTTTTCTTGGTGACTGATGTGCATTTTAACAGGTGCAAGGGCCTGCTGTGCTTCCCCTTTGAATGTACAGATTATCACACATGCTGCATGAAAACTGGTTCCTTATTGATGCATGACACAACTTGACAGGAACAAGACACATCCCTAGCCCATACACTAGGTGCAGTACACCACTCTCTCCAATAATTGCTTCATGTGTAGTAGACAAGACCACCTTTCTCTTTCCCAGGAAAGCATGAACTTTTCTCAACCTTTCACTTCCACATCCTCCCATTGACTTCTCCAGCATCTGGGCTGCATTTTGATCCCAGGTCATATGGGTTTTGGTCAGAGTTTTATCCCTGTGTACTTCAGATTTCTTATCCTATACTCAATCACTTCCACACACATGCAGCAGTAGCCCAAATATTTTCATAAGGGGTGCACAGTATGGTGCACAGAATCTAGCTACAAAGTGTGTAACCTAGGCAGATGTTTATGATGCCTTATCCTATCAGTACTTCTTGAAGCATTAAAGATAGCCATATAGTTAGCCAGTAAAAGAAGGTTCAACGCGTGTACTGAAAACCAAACCAATAAACACAAAAGAATGCATCAACCAGGGTTAGCAACGATAATTCCCACTTTATAAATGAGACGCACAATATTGAGCGCTTTCATCCCTCACAGTGGGAACTTCATCAGAATGTATAAAAAGTGCAGTTGAACTGATTAAATAACCTTAAAAATGTATGCAATTGGTTGGACAGACACCAATAGTAGCCAGAATGGGGACTGCAGATGAGAAAGTGAATAAAATAAAACATTAAAATTATTGTGACCTCCATGAGTATTGTACATAAAACATTGTACGTCAATATCGCTTGTTTAAAATGTATCGTTGTCAATTGTAAGAGTGTGAAAATTGTTAAAACTTATAAAAACTTGTTTTTATCATCACTCTCTTACAGTGAAATAAGTAGCCCTGGTCTTTTCCCAGAGGTAATCGCAGGTGTCCGATTTGGTCGCCGAGGGGGGACCTAAGCTCATAATTTCAGATGGACCGGGTGGGGTGTCTCAGATTGCAGTTGGAGAAAATATAGCCACAGATATTGTGGAGTGCCGCCCGACCCTCCTACTCTTTACCGTATCTCCGATTCTTCGGCATCAGAGTCGCATAAAAAGAGAAAAGAAAAGGCAGAACACATTGCTCATCCTTCAACACCCTCTACCGTCGAACAGTCTCCAGATTGACAGGCCTTCTAAATGCCTTCCTGGCCTTACGTCAGGCCCCGGCAATGGTCCAAACCCCTTCAGATTCTATCCCTAAAGGTAAACCTGCTCCCGACATCTATTCTGGGGAAGAGGATTCATCAGATGATGAATCCCTCACTTTTTCTTCTCAAATTGCTTCCCCGCTGGGATATGCCTCCCCAGAGGAGGAGTCCAGTGGCATAGACTCCCCCCAGGAGAGGACTTCACCTTTGGGATGACTATTACACAAATGCAAAATTTCTTCAAGCAGGACAGCAGTTAGGTCACTGAGACCCAAAAGAGATGTTATGAACTACTTCAATTGGAGTCTCCTAGCCCCTCTGCTGTACCTCCCCTGTACACCCTGCTTCCCTGAATGCCCTCCTGGCATCTTCAGAAAACTCTGATTCACAGCCCCCTGCACCCAAACACCCAGATAGATTCTACAAGGTCCCTGACAAGGCTAAATTCCTGTAGAAAGCCCCATCCGCAGACCCTTCAGTTATCACTGTGGCTACTGACAAAACTTTGAAGTTACTTCCCTCCACCTCCCTACTGCACTCAGATAGAGAGCAGACTGATGGAGCATCTGGGGAAAAAAGTATACACCTCTTCCACTTGAGCAGTAAAGCCATCAACTACCAGCCACACATGGCCAAATATTCTTTGGTTCTGATGGCAGATATTGTCAAACAATTTGGGGAGCTCCCTGACCCCTCAGCCAAGGTTAAAATGTCCATTCTTTTGAATTCCTGCACTCAAGTAACCAAACACGCTGTCAAGTGCAGTTATGATGCTGTAGATGCCTCATCCAGGGCGGCCACCTCTGGATCTGTCATCAGGAGGTACTCTTGGCTTAGATTGCAACCCCTCTCTGATGACATCAAGTCTAAACTCCTGGATGCACCCCTAAACAATAAAGGCTTGTTTTGTACAGCTGCTGCTGACCTCTTCAAGGTCCTCCAGACAAAGGCAAGGAACTGCAGGATTTGAGACATATTTTTGTCTCCCCAGTTCCATGTGTATAAAGGAACTACCCTGCCAAAACCTCCTTTGTGAGAACCTCAGCTAGGAAAATGCTAGCTAAAACCAAAAAGGACCACAGGAAACAGCCCCCTTCCAGTTCTGTTCCTTTCACTCCTACTTCCAAACAGCCCTTTTAGGGTAAACCTGGTAGCCTGTGACTACCAGACACTTCACCCAGACACCCCTCTTTCCATGCTTCTCTCACTATCCCTCCCAGCTTGGAATCAGGTTACCCAGGACTCTAGGGTCCGATCTGTAATAAAACGGGATACTTCATGACTTGGGAGGCCAAACCCACTCCTAAAGGCATTCTTCAACCCCCTTGAGACCAACTACCCTTCTTCCCACCAGTCCTGCAGGAACTTCTCGCTCAGAGAACAATTCAAGAAGTCCCTTCTCATACAAGAGGAAAGGATTTTATTTCAGAATTTTCCTGGTCTCCAGAAAAGAAGGTCCCTGGAGGCCAATCCTGGATCTATCACATCTCAACACCTTCCTTCAGGTTCCCTCCTTTCGGGTGCTGTACCTACCCTTTTGCCCCTGATCCTTCCCCAGGCTTTCTTAGTGCCCTTGGATCCCTACTTACACATCCCAGTCTATCCCCTCTTCTGAAAATTCCTCTGCTTCTCAGTGGAATCTGCATGCTTTCATTTCTGTGTTTTACCATTTGGTCTCTCTATGGCCCCAAGAGTATTTACAAAATGTCTGGCTACAGTCATGGCCTTTGTCATGACAAAGGGACTACAACTTTTCCCCTGCCTCGACTATATCCTCATTCAGGGTACATAAAGTACGATGGCCCTACAGCACCTGGACTTCACCATCTCCCTCTTGACAGATCTGGGATTTACAATAAATCTCAAAAAATCATCTTTAGTACCCACACATGATCAGGTGTTCCTGGGATATCTGATTCTGACAGGGAAAATGACGGCCTGGAAGTTCCAATGGTACTTGCAAACAATCTGGAAGCAACATCTACATCCCCTAGAGTTCATGGTCCCCATGCTACCATCCCTTGCCAGGGAACTGAATTGGTGGATAACCCAAATTCAGGCAAACCCAGGCCTGCCCTTACAACACCTGCCCCCCAAATAGGACCTCATCAGACACCAGATGGGGTGCAACCTTAAGAGAATGGAGAGTGAGGAAACTCATGGACTCTCACTCAATAGAAAGACCACATCAATATCAAGGAAATGAGAGCCTTGATATTAGCCTTACTAGTCTTCAAAGATCAGCTTCTTCCAGGCACTCTGAGGTGGTACACAGTCAAATACCACTGTGCTGTGATACATCAACAATCAGGGGAGGACAAGGTCCTACCTCCTGTTCAGGCTGGTCCTGCAGGATGGGAAATCGCTCTGGAAAGACACACCATCCTCCAAGCAGTATACATCCCTTCTGCAGGCAATGTGATGGCAGATTCATTAAGCAGGACTATGACCCTGTCTCATGAGAGAATGCTAAGAAGGGATGTATTTCTGGACCTAGTCCATCGATTGGGTATCCCAGATGTGGATCTTTTTGCCTTCCCCATGAACAGACAGCTCCCAACCTTCTGCTCCAGGGCACCACACCTAGAAGCGTGGAAGGTGGATGCTCTTTCAGTTCCCTGGAAGAAGATGTACACTTATGCATCACCCCTTCCCTCTCATACAAAGAGTCCTTCTGAAAATTCAGAAGGAACAGCCTCAAATCTTGCTGGTAACTCCCTATTGGCCAAGGCAGCATTAGCTCCTCCATTACTGCATCTAACCAAGGGTAGTCACCACAAATTACCCCACCGAATGGACCTGTTCACACAGGAGACGGGAACACTGTTACACCCCCAACTGTCCACTCTGAGCCTTACACTGTGGGTGAGAGGGCACTGATTCCCTTCAAGCACTTATACACTGAGGACATGCTTCAGCTTTTGCTGGAGACCAGGAAATCTTACCTGTCTAAGTGGAAGAGATTTTCTGTTTGGTGTTAGAAAAACAACTTACAACCACTGACTGCAGAACCCCCAGTGGTCTTGAAGTCTGAACTGTCATACTCCTCCATTAAAACACCTTTGTCTGCCATATCAGCATCCCTGCCACTGGTACCACCTTTGGCTTCCAGGTTAGAAGTCAAGCTTTTCCTTTAAGGGACACTACATCTCAGGCCCCCAAGGAAGCCCGTTCCCCCTCCTTGGGATGTAAATTTTGTTCTGGAAAAATTGACAGTCCCACCCTTTGAACCAGCCAAAGACTGCTCCCTCCAACACTGCACTTGTAAAACTATACTCTTGTTGGCCATCACTTCAGCCAGAAAGGTTTCAGAACTTTAAGCCTTTATGGCCTCTCCCCCTTTTATTGTCTTCCACAAGGACAGGTATGTTTGCATATCAACCCAACCTTCATGCCAAAAGTTGTCAATGAACTGTCCTTGAACCAGGCCATCAACCTGCCAACCTTTTTCCCCTCTCCACAAAACCCGGCAGAAAGGATACTTCCCTCCTTAGATGTACACAGACAACTCAGATATTATTTGGCTAAGACCAAACCCATCTGCAAATCAGACAAGCTCTTCATCTCATACCACCCAAGAGCTCTAGGACACCCTGTTTCCAAGCAAACCATATTTTCTTGGATGTCTAAAACCATCTCTTTCTGTTACGTAACCCATGGCAGAAAGCTCTCCTCTCCAGTAAAGGCGCACTCCACAAGGGCAGTGTCCTCGTCAGGGGCATTTTTTAAGGGTTTGGACACAGCTGCTATTCTCGAAGCAGCTACATGGTCCTCTGTACACACATTCACTAAGCACTACAAATTGTACATTGTTTCTAGAGCCAGAGCAGGATTTGCCAGAGCCATCCTTCATGGGTTTGTGGAAAGTGCTTCTGGTCCTCCACCCTTTTCGTAGGACAAGAGCTGTTGCACTCTCCGTTGTGTTATTGGATACACCAGCATATGAATAAAAGGACATAATATTGTTTTGTAAGAACTTAACATAACTTTTGATGTCCTTCTCTTCTAAACACATTGACAGTGACAAAAATGCTTATACTATAATCCCCCAACGACATTAAAATCAGATCCAAAAACATTCTGGAATGCTATTAACCAGATACTACACCCTGGTAACCCAACCTCACCAAACCCATGTCCTGATGAGACTGCCAATACTTTTAACACTTACTTTATTGAATCTATTTCCAAATTATCTAACAGCACCCCCTCTAACCACAACTCCTCTAACCTCCCTGAACCACCCCCAACTGCTGACCTGACAAACTCCTTCTCTCTCAAACCTGTTCCTACTACCTATATTGAAGGTCTACTCTCTAAACTCAAGCCATGCTCTGAATCAGCTGTTCGTATCCCTTTATACTTTCTCCAGACTGCTGCACATTCCCTGGCTGTTCCTGTATCTATCCTTATCAACTGCTCCATCTCTGAATCTAAAGTTCCAACTATCTGGAAACAGTTCTTTACTCTTCCGATCCACAAAGCTGGCAACTTTACAGAAATATCTAATTTCAGACCTATTGCTATACTGTCTCCTCTCAAAAATACTCGAGAAATGTATACACAAACAAGCAATGCATTATCTTCTACAAGAACTTCTCACTCCTACTCAGCATGGTTTCCGTCCTAAGCATAGTACCACCACTGCTCTCCTATCCTTTCTCAATACTCTGTCTCTAGCCAAAGACTATCATAGACTCATATCCTGCCTATTCCTTGACCTCTCATAAGGCCTTTGACACTATCTCACACTCCGTATTACTAAACAGACTCACTGACCTTTACTTCACTTCTGATACAGTAGCATGGTTCTCCAGCTATCTCACTGACAAACAGCAATAGGTCAGATGGGACTCAGCACTTTCTTCCCCCCTGCATGTAAAAACTGATGTTCCCCAAGGATCCATATTTGGTCCTCTAGTTTTTAATATCTTTGCCAACTTATTCTACTCCTCTTGTCCTCTGTCCACCATTGTCCAATATGCAGATGACTGTACAATCATCACTATTGCAAACTCTCCCTCTCAACTCCTATCTACTACCCAGCCATCTTTCAACTCTGTTGAGACATGGCTCAAAAAACATCAGCTCATCCTTAACCCTCAAAAACAAAACGGCTTCTCTTCCTCCCTAAATCTGCTAACCACATCAAATCCTCCTTTACCATAACATCCTTAACACTCCTATTGAAGTTGATGCCAACACAAAACTGCTTGGCATCATCATAGATGACCAACTAAAATTTTATCTGCATATTAACAATTGCATCAGGAAAACCCATCAGAAGCTAGGAATTCTGTATAGAAATAGCAGATTCCTCACCACTGAAGCTAGACATACTAACTCATAACTATCTTTTTCCTTGTCTAACTTACTGCTCCCAAATGCTTACTAATCTAAACTCATCTCTACTCTCCAAACTAGAAATCACCTATCACAAGGTAGCCAGATTCACAGCTCAATACCCATATAAATCTCACCACGGCCTCTCCCTTAAATTCCTGAAGTGGCCTGAACTACATCACCTGCTACTCCAATCTCAACTACAAATGATTCACTCCATTGTAGATCAACCGTCTTTCTGCCCAGCTCTATCATCTCTCATGTCACATTACTCTCCTACCAGACATTTCAGAAGCATAACCCAAGACCTACTAAATGATCACAAACCAAAAACTGGCACCAGCTTATATAGTTGTCACCCTTCTGTTGCATGGAACATTGTCTCTCTAGAAATAAGAAATCTGACAAACCCTAAAAAATTCAAAATCGCCACCAAAGATTACTTTAAAAAACACTCGTCCTGCCACTGCTCATACCCTCCCTGGCCAAAATTCTCCCTTCTTAGCTTCAAAGTAACCAACTTAGAGTCTTACTCCACCTACTTTCCTTTACTATTCAGTCTGACCCCTTTACTATGCTGTATGCAGCCCAATAATGCTTACATATGATATAACTTGACGGTTATTGTTTTAGATGATCGTATACCCAAATAATGCTTGTATTATTCTTTTTCTCTAATATTGAATTGTAATGATGATTTTATACCTAAAAAAATCCTGGTTTACTCTTTCTCTTATATTGAATATCTAATTTCTGTTGTTAAATTTTCTTATATTATATTCATGGAGCTTTTCTCCCTGGGCCTTTGCTGAAAAAGGTCTTTTGCTCAGAGAGACACTCCCAGTCAGCATATGTAAAATAAATAAATAAATATGTTGCTCTATAGTTTCCCACCCAGCCTTCCCCCTCATACTTGCCTAACTCCTGGAGTACTCACTCGGTAGTAGTGGATTCTGGCGGCAGTCAGTTCTGAGGAGGGTGCGTGCTGATGTCTGCTTTATATCGGACATTCGTTTACGACCAATATACGCAGGGAGAGACACGGGAAGTTCCACGCACCCTAGCGGTAGCATCTAACTTTTGTATAATGGCCAGATGTACGAGAGTTCACCAGAGGCAAACTCCTTGATGTCATGAATACAGTAGCATGTAGAAGAGAAGGACATCTAAGGTTATGGTAAGTTCTTACACGACAATATTTTATTACATCATGGACGGGGGGGCCCTATCTTTTGCTTATTTGACTCCTTACACAAGCCATGGAATTGACAAGCTACAGAGTTTTTTTACAACATGTCAGGACCTTTCATAGCAGTTGGTTTGTGAATACAAGGAAGTGTTTATCTGTTGAAGTCTGATTACATTGTACAGGTGGAGAAAAGCCTAGGATTCACATGCTTATGAAGAAAGCTCCTTTGTCTCATTACCTCTGCTCTGATAGGCAGATGGGGCTACACCCAGCAGCATTAGCAGGAGTATAGAGCTTACCTTGACTGGGTAAGTTCATAGGTTCATAGGTAAGTACTAGGCTATCTGCCCATGGGCATTTATAAGCCTAGCCACAGAGTGATGGCTTTCGCCTCCCCATTAGATTAGTAACCTGAGCCTCTGTCAACAGGGCTCCTGAAGTGATCACAGAGTAGAACTTATGATTACCCATCCACTCATCAAGATTTCTCTTGGAGGGTCAGAGAGGCGCTCTGTCGAATATGGATTGGGATTCTATTCCAGAGTGAGGGGAGTCACTGGGACAGGAATCTATCCCTCCAGCATGTCCTGTTTATTGTTGTACATAGGTTAAAGTTGCTAGAACGAGTGGTTCTGAGGGATCTTGTTTTTTTGAGGTGAAGCATGTCCATTAGTTCAGGGTTTGACATGGCCCTATAGGTCAGGCATAGGTCACCTCTGAGCAGACGGTAAGCGACTGAGAAGAGCTGGAGCTTTTTTAGTAGTGCTTCATAGGGAAATTGTTTAAGGCCCTTAATCCTCTTAGTGAGGTACTTCTGTGGTCTTTCTAGTTGTTGCAGGTGTCTAGTGAGGTGCATCCCAAATGGGGCATTGTACTCTATTATGGGCCTAATGAGTGAAAAGTAAAGGGGCACAATCACCTTCTTGGATCTGGATGAGAAACCCTTTGTGATCAGGTGTGCCACATAGAAGGATTTCCTGACCGTTTTGGCTATGTGGTTCTCAAAGGAGAGCATGCTATCTACTTGGGTACCCAGGTCCCTAATTACTTCTTCTGTACTTAGTGGATTCCCATCTGTGTGGTAGTTTGTAGGTACTTTGTTTTTCCCAAATGGGATTACTATGCATTTTTTGGCATTTAGCTTGAGGCCGTGACTTTGACACCAGGTGTTTGTCTCTGTGAGACCCTTTTGCAGGATGTCTGTGTCAGCTGGAGAGTCAATTATTGTACCCAATTTACAGTAATCTGCGAACTTGGTTAGCCACAGTCCCTCCGCCTTTGCCTGTACTTCGGAGAAATATATACTGAACAGGAGGGGTCCCAAGACTGAGCCCTGTGGGACTCTGCTTGTGACTGGTTTAGAGTCGGACATGGCGCCTGCCACTCTTACCGTGTGGGTTCTGTCTGAGAGCCAGTTGGCAACCCATCTCGTGACATGGGGGTTGATATTTAAGCTGGTGAGTTTGTCTGTGATTCCCGAGTGTGGGATGGTGTCGAACGCCTTAGCGAGGTCCAGATATGCTGTGTGGACCACCTTGTCTTCATCTATGGCCTTGGTGACTGTTTCGAAGAAGTCAACCAAGTTCAGGAGGCAAGATCTGCCTTTAACAAAGCCGAACTGGGTGGGGTCCAGTGTCTGGAGGTTCCCAATGTACCTGTTAATGAGCTCCATGATATTGCATTCCATGGCTTAGCAGACCAAGCTACTCAAGCTTATAGGGCGATAGTTCCCAGGGTCAGTTGTGGCACCACCTTTGTGGAGTGGTACGACTGTTGCTGTACGCCATTCTTTGGGTACAAAAGCCTTTGAGAGAGAGAGAGAGACAGTATTATAAAATAAATTGTTAGTAGTAGTCTTTGTTGTTCTGTTACTGATTGTAGAAGGATGATTTCAAAATCTATGGAATTCACTTTTCCTCCTTGAATCCCAGTTTCATAGTGATATTTGGCACTATTTTCCAGCTTCATAGTGGAATTTGCCACTTTTTTTTTCTTGTTGCATAGTATTATTTAGATTGGTGGTTATTACCCTAAAATTCTTTTCCTTCTCTCTTCTTATTTAGGGTTGGCATCGAAGAATGTATATTGTCTTTGGCTTCCAGGTGCACAACTTTTTTTTTTAAACATTAAATCACACTTTCCACTTGTTTGCTGATGATGTAAACTGCCACAGATCTCTCACGAGTCTGGACTTTCTGTCTGTGACCAATACACACAACTATTTTATCAGCATGAAGATGTATGCATCCAGTCAGGTAGCCATTTCCCTGCCTGATTTCTTCTAGGCTCCACTGAATACATTCTAGTTTCTCTGTTAACTTCTATTTGTTATCTTGTCATAGACCATACTAAAATCTGTATTTGTTACTTCCTAAGGCTTTCCTTGTTCATCCAAGTTACAGCTCATTCCCAGAACGACTTCAGGCTGGATTGGCACAACGTGCAAGAGAATTAGCACTCCGAGATTCCACCACTCTGCCAGGCAGACTCTTTCTATAATCCTCCATGGCAGGAACTATGTTTTGAAGCTTTGCCATTGTGCAAGGCAGTCATTTTTGCTGGTCTTTGGTCTTGTGGAACAATTTCAGTTACTGATGAAAGACTATGGTTTTCCAAGTGAACTGCCAGACACAGCTGCGAAATATATTTAACACTGTGTAAGGCAGTTTATCTGCTCTTGTACCTTCTCTTCCTGGAACTGTTTTATAGCCTACATTTCTTAGTCACATTGTCCCCATCTTTACCTGTTTTTTTTCCATGATGGTGGTCTTAATTGTCACTGCTGTGCAAATGTAGATGTGAAGAGCCTTATTGACTCTGTGGAGCTTTTGACTACTTGAGGACGCCTGCTGCTGTTGTTACTCCTACCCTTTTTACTTTCTATTCCCCAACTTCCATCAGTGTCCCACTGTGAAATCTCTTTTCTGTTTCTGTACACTCATCACCAACAGAGTCACTCAGTGGCTCAGAATATTTACAAGTATGGGAACCCTTGTAGCTGATGGCTTAAACCCGTACTCCATTTCTTAAAAATCTGTAGCCCTTTTCGTTTTCTGTCTTGTTTTGCACATACTTTACATGTATGCATTTTTCTCTATATTGGCATTGTTCCATACCTTTGGAAACTTGTCACTGCAGTTTCCGTTCCTGAACCAAGAAATTGCTCATTTCATTTTAACATTATCTCTGCTTTCCAAACTGTCAAAGTCAAGTTGTTTGTAGCCACATGTCAACACACCTCCACCCTATAGCTACTTCTAGTCTTTTGCTTTGTTACTGGCTTCAAAAGTCTACTGCGGTGGTGGTGCTGCGGTAGCGTTGTCGCCTTACAGTAAGACGTTGTCCTGTTCGATTCTCAGCTAGAGCGTCTTCTGTGTGGAGTCATGCGTGAATGGACGTACCTTCGTTGAAGGTTGTGTGTCAGGGCCGGCAACTCGGCATGTACAAATCTACTGCCAGTCATTAGCGGACCTGAGTTCCGCTGTGGCGACCCCTAACCGGGAAAAGCCGAAAGACACAACAACTGGCTTCAAAAGTCTGTCTTGAAAAAAAATAATATACGAGTACCTCACACAGATGTATACCTCATATTAGATGTCTAAGTTGTGGCAATTAACAGACCCCATGAGTCTTTCTCAACATGCGTTATTTTCCTTTGTTGTTTGAAACGTTGTTGCACATGTGTGGTTCTCACCCACTGCGACAAGTCCCTTCATTTGTCCCTTTGCAGTAGTATCCTTTGTAATTCAGCTTTGCAGGATCATTCCTATTAGAATATCATATTGCGAGCTATCTCTAGAGAAGTGTTGCCATGTTTTTTTTTTTTTTTTAACAGGCACATGGCTGTTGGTCGTCTGATGTAGGTGGAGGATGGCAGGAAGGTCTGTCAGTAGAACTGTTTAGATGCCTGTTAGAGAAGTGAATGTTCCACAGTTAAAACATTCTGTGAAGATCTTGCAGTAATACAGATGATCCATGAACTAGTGTTTTTTTTAGTAACTTTTATAAATGTAGCTTGTGAAAAATTGCCTTGAGTAAAATGTCTGCTGGAGTTAACCAGCTTGACAGCACACATGTTATTGATACAGTCTTCTAATAGTGTATTGCATGACTGGTTAATCAAAATTTGAGGAGGAGTGACACTAGATAATTCAATCATAAACACCCAAAGAAATGTTTTATTGGTGAACCACTTCTGTTTTAAATTAGGGTCTTATGGAAGATGAAGGTCGTCAGCGGACAACAAAATACATTGCACACATTTTTGTTGAAGACAGCGAGTTAAATCGACAACTTGAAAAGGAGAAAGCAAGAAGTGAGCAGCTTGCAACAGACAGCTTTGTATCAGCTGAGCCCCTACCTGAAGAGAGGTTCTACATTGTCCAGAGTACGCCAGCACCACCTTTGCCTATTGATGAGGAAGCTGTAGATGCTTCATACTCTGAATCAGAGGAAGATGAAGAATACAAGCCTAAGAGAAAAAGAAAAAGGAAACTTAAGGTGAATGCTGCAGCTCTGCTTAATAAAAGCAAGCTAAAGAAAAGTCCTTTCCAGTCAACTCCTCAAAAAGGTAAATGATATATAGTACTTTCTTTGAAGTTAAATTTGTTTTTAATTTAAGTAAATGTTTGGACTCTGAAAGAATAGAAAACTAAGAACCTACAAACAAATGGTCCAACTGTTTGCATGTCATTGTATCCAACACTTATGGTGATTATATAAGCTATACCTTTCAGCATTTATTTTATCTGCTCCCATAAACTTTGTGAAACATTGTGAGTGTAACAATCCTGCACTCTGTTTTTCTTAGGTAACTCTTAGCATTTATATATAGAAACCATCAATCCATATTGTGTAAAAATTATTCAGAATGATGCTAAAAACAAAAATACCTTATTCCACCTATCAGGCAAATCCGTAACCAAGCCTGCACACTTGCATTATATTAGCTGGTCAATTATTGTTTTTCTGCAAGTCTACCTTTATGAACCATACATTTCTGGAATTTTAGTGTTTTGCTTCCATGTTTTTCCCTTTGTGACACCATCTAGGACTTTTAGTACCTTTGCTTTCAATTCTCTCTCTCTCACTCTTTTTTCTTCTTGGGACATAATCCGAATTGACAAATTTCCTATGAAAGTGGGATAGATCCTTTGATTATATTGCTCTAGGAGTGAACTGCTTGCTTGTTTCTTGTCCTTATTGCCAGACAATTTGAAAATGTATAGAGCAAAAGGAAACTGGAGGCTGTAGGATACATACATAGGAATTCCCACACTACCATCAGTTAATATTAGACATCCGGTTGTCCTCCTATAACTTGTGTGGAGTGAGATGGCAACGTTTTATGCTGATTTTATCAAAATGCACAGTCATTGAAACACAGGTGGTCGATGCCAGCATCAACTTACCAAAAAAAAAAAAAAAAAAAAAAAAACCGGCAGGGAAAAAAAGCTTCCTTTTGTATTTAGGTAACCAAAATGCTATTACTAAATTCAGACAGAATCTGTCTGAATAGTAATAGTGTTACAGAAAAGATTTTTCACCACCCTACCACTACTGCTTTTCCTGTCAATACCTTTAGAGGCCACAGCTTCCCGTCATCTTCTCAGTGTGCTCATAAATTTCCTTGCTTCTTCAGTCAAACTGTGATGCTGCCTTTTTGATCCTATCCCAATTCTCCCTTGGTATTACTGTTTTTGGGGATCCCAGAGTTAAAAAAAAAAAAAGATGCATTCCAGATTACTTTTCATTGAAGGTAGATGAACTTCACTTTTTTTTCAAGCCACTATCTCTTGAAAAGTTGTCACAAATGTTCACAGTGTTTGATGCCCAGGTTAGACTACATTTTGCTCTGTTTGACAGCCATCAAATCCTGTTCAGGGTAGTCAGCCCATTTGTGTCCTTCACCAGCTGAGAGAGTTTGTCATCAAGGCAGCTGTTAGGCGTGGTTTGAAGTTTCTGTTTTCACCCTGGCTGTAATTGCACACACTCAGCAAGGTATATGGGAGTGTACAGTGGGCTGTTCATGAAAGGTGTGACTGCCACTTCTACAAGGAGCATGTCTTACCAAGCAGCCCTGCTGTTATCTTTGCAGTGTGAGCTGTGATTTCTGTGGTCTTCACAAAGGAAGTCACACTGCCCTGTGTGCTTTTAAGTGTATGCTAACCACGAGTCTGTGTTATCTTATCGAAAATTCAGTTCAGTGAACTGCATGTACATCGGAAATGCAGTTCAGCGAACTGTTAATAGGGAGATCGCAGTACAATGAAGATTAGAAAATTTGCCCTTTCCTCACTGTAGTGCGATCTTGGAGTTGGTATATATAATTATTAGGGGATGTGGGGGGCACAACCCTCCACAAGAGCGAATTCTCTGAACTGCATTTCTGATGTTCATTCAGTTCGGTGAATTCAGTTTTCGATAAGATAATATAGACCCGCTAACCACACCCTCCCCTAGAAATGGAGAGAAGACCATGACCCTTCACTTCCCTTAAGTGACTGTGTCTTCTGGTGCTGGGGCTGCTAATTGAACCCCAGTCATCTAGGCCTTAGAGCTTCATCCTTTTATGCCACAGAGCCAGGCACAAATCTATATTTTATTTGAAAATGTTATAACAAAGCAAAGAATGACACCACATCTCTGTTTCAAATTAACAGTGCTATTTCATTTATCCATATCCATACATGTTGATATGGGACATGGGGCTTAAAGCCTAGTGCTTGTGCTAAGGAGAATCGTAACTCTTTTCCTTTTTCTGCTAGTAATAGTCTTAAGATATTGATCAGATTTTATTCTACGGTATATATATATATATATATATATATATATATATATATATATATATACATACATACATATGCATGTGTAGGCTAGGGTCATTAATTCATGTCAGGAAGTAAGCAATCGTCATGTGTATCGATGACCTGTTGCAGTTTTTTTTTCTGTTAGATCTCATAGGACTCTCATTTAGCCTGGGAATGCCTGGCTTCCATTAACCTGGAATGAATGGGCTTATTGCCCATCAGTACCATTAATGGTAACAAAGTTATTTTTTTTGGGGGGTGGGGGGTGGGGTGGACAAAAAAAGTCCTCAAACTCTGGCCTTACAAGCTGTATATAACAGATAGAGTGTCAGTTCCTCGATGGATGTTTGTTTGTGTCTTTCGGCTTTTCCCGGTTAGGGGTCGCCACAGCGGAACTCAGGTCCGCTAATGATTGGCAGTTGATTTTTATGTACCGGACAGCGTCTTACTGTGAGGCGACAACGCTACCGCAGCACCACCACTGCGGGATGTCCACTGTACAAAAAAAAAAAAAATTGGAGATTTCTAATAAGATACTCTGGTACAAAACACGGATACACACACATGCACACACTCGCACTCGGAAACACGCACACTTAGACACAGTGGAATGTGCCCTTTTAAGAGGGCACACCATCTTTGACCCTGAATAAATCACATACATTTAATGGCCATGTTGCTGTTTTGCAGATACTGTTCCCCTTCCCAGCAAACCATATCAGTAATATTCATAACTGTTCCTGGAACTGCAGTTTTAGTTCTTACATAGACTGCCCCCCAAAAAAGTGATACCACATTCTTTGTACTTGTGTGTCATTGAGAAGAAAAGGAAAGAAATAAAGCCACTGTGCCATATTTCAGCTTGCTACTATTAGATGCATACATTAAACCCCAACATACCGTTTTTGTTCAACTGTGGTCATGTAACGACCCTGTGCTTTCACGTGCAGCATGGGTCTTCATCCCCTTTCCCAAATGGTGTCACCTTCTGTGTATATCTCTGATGTTTGATTGTGAGAAAAGTGAAAGAAATAATAGCAGCAGTGCTTTCATTTCACTTTTAGTCATATTTTAAGATAATTCAACTGCATTTACTGTTGTAGGCTACACACTCAAGTGTGGTAGCCTTTTTTGTGTTTTAAAAGTGAATTTACTGTTTATACTGTATTTCTGACAGTTTTTTTTTTGTTTTGTTTCCTACCATTGTCTCTTGGTAGAATAGTCCGGATTTCAGATTTGCTGATTTCAGGACTGTATTTTGAGTTTGAGTTGTCCAGACCTTGCTGTGGTAGAGGGAAGTCTTTCTGCTTATCAGTGGGAGTGGTAAGCACTGAGCAGCGTATCTATCGCTAAAGGAGTGGTTTCCAGCTCTGAAATTGTACCTTATTGGCTGTTTGGGGCTGCTTTCTGTCCCTTTTAACTTTCTCCCTTAAAAACCCATGTTTGCACGTGTTTTAGCTCAGTGGATCCTGTTTTGGCATCTTTCAGACTACTACAGGGGCAGAAAAGTGAAAGAGAGACTTTGCTTGATTATAAGTACCTCCGTTTGCTTTTTCTTGCTTGAATTTGCTTACCACACTTTAATTTAGCCGTTTTTGAAGTTACTGCATTTATTTCTACTGCATTTTACTTTTTCCAACTCATATTGCTTACTGCACTTTTATTTAGTCATATTTTAAGATAATTCAACTGCATTTACTGTTGTAGGCTACACACTCAAGTGCGGTAGCCTTTTCTTTGTTTTAAAAGTGCATTTACTGTTGTTTTAACTGTATTTCTGACAGTTTACAAAAAAACCCACCAAAAAAAAAAAATTCTATCTGTTTGCTCATTTCCCACCATTTTTTCTTGCTAGAATAGTCCGGATTGCAGATTTGCTGATTTCAGGACTGTATTTTGAGTTTCTGAGTTGTCCAGATCTTGCTATGTTAGAGGGAAGTCTTTCTGCTTATCAATGGGAATGGTAAGCACTGAGCAGCCTATCACTGGAGTAGTGGTTTCCAGCTCTGAAATTATACATTGTTGGCCGTTTGGGGCTGCTTTCTATCCCTTTTAACTTTCTGCCTTAAAAACCCATGTTTGAGCGGGTTTGTGCAATGCGCAGTAGCGCTAAGCTAGGGTAAACTATTACCGGTGCCAGAAAGTCTACTGTTCTAATTTTCCCTTAGATCTTGCTAGTTTTCATCTTTTTGCACTCAAACTATACTGTTTAAGTCCAGCACTTGCTCAGAACTTTTTGTAGCATTTACTGTAGCATATATACTGCTGCCAGCATTAAACTCTCCATAAAGGAAAGTAAGAAAACAGTTTCAGTATTTAATATATTGAGAACATATCCAGGCATGTCTAAAGGTCAGTTCCCTGTGATTTCTCCTGTCAACCTGGTGAACTTGGGCAAGTAGCAACTGCCTCATGCACACAGACAACCCTCTCCTCTTACTCCCCAACACTATGACTTGTGAGAGATGCAAATATATAGCCAATTTGGAAGCCAAGCACTCTCCAGCCAAGACTGGATTAGCCAGTCAAGAGGAGAAAGTTAACACCTGCACCAAACCACATTCAACACATAGCCCTCCAGAATGTACACCACCACAACCCTCGCATAGTAACACAAAACACACACCTACTTTCGCAGAGGCTCTCAATGAAAATCTGCCCAAACAACAGAGACCTCCGAGGCAGAAATGCAAACAACCACCACATCCCAGCACAAACCATGAAGACACATAGCTCACATAAACAGTGTGCCACTCAACCAAAGCCCATAAGGCAAAACAACTTACCCAATACACTTGTCATAGGTGACTCAATAGTAAGGCACACTAATGTCCCACTTACTAGGTTGAATAAGGAGAAAGTTACTGTCAGCTGCCAGTCGGGTGCCAGGATCTGCCACATAATGCATGCACTTAGGTCATTCCACAACAGGTACAAATATGACTCTGTCATTGTCCATGTTGATGTGAACAACGCGAGACGTACCTCCCTGGACTACATGAAAAGAGACATAGAGGAACTCTCGGATCTTGTAGTCCAGGCAGGTATGACCCTAGCTCTGAGTAGCATCCTACCGTCACCCAGAATGATACCACAGTGCAAGCAGAAAATGATTGACTTCAACAATTGGCTAAGTTTCTGATATCATTCTAAGAGGATCCAGTATCTGTCTGCCTGGGATGATATGAGCGACAGACCTCGATGCTTCACCTGGGATGGCCTGCACCTGTCACCCGTGGGATTCCGGATACTGGCCAAGGCTCTTGCCACCCCTATAGTGCCTTCTTTAGGCAATATCCTGAAGACAAAATTACCACCATAACAGCTACAAGCAAACGAAATCTGAGGGTTATGCTACTCAGCACTAGAAATCTAAATCTCAAAATACACTCGCTCAAAGCACTCCTCAAATTGGAGAACATCGATATCTGTGCAGTGACCGAGACCTGGTTTAAGGCTCCAGAGAGCATCCCAGCACTACCAGGCTATAATTCATACCACACCTGTTGGCCCCTAAACCTGGACTGAAGCACTAAAGGCAGTGTCTCCATATTCATAAAGGGTATGCACAACTCCAGATTAGTAGCCCAACAGAATGCAGCAGAGATGCTTCAGGTACAACTACACTGGGTAAAACTGCAATCCAGTTTGTAGCCTGCTACAGATCCCCCACCATGTCCCAAGACTCACACTCCACATTCATAAACACAATGGAAAGTATTAGGGTACAACCAAACACCCTTATACTGGGAGATTTTAACTACCCCTCCATTAACTGGGAAAATTACTGATGTACCAACACACTTGCTCAACGTTTTCTGGAATTCATTAATTCTAACGCCCTGGACCAACTCATTCTTACCTCCACCAGGGGTAAAAACATCCTTGCGCTGGTCATTACTAAAATGGGTGACCATTGCTCTACACCAGTAATCAACTCCTCCCTGGTCAGATTTGACCACAAGCTAATCACTATGGATTTCTACATCCCACCCTCGGCTCCCCCCAAAGGAAACCACCATAAAAAAACTTCTCCAAAGTTAATTTTGGGCTTCTAAAAACAGAGGTGGCTAACTTCACGGCACCCATGCAAATGGAAAATAGGTGCACAACTGCTGAATCATACACCAATGCACTGTATGAGCACATACACAAGTGCATGGAATGCACCATACCAAACTGAACCAAGACACTCTCCTCTTAAAAAAAGGAAGCCAGTCTGGTGGTCCCCTACCATAAACAAACTCTACAACAGAAGGAAAAAACTGTTGCAGAAAAGGGTGAAGTCCCAAGACTGGAAAAACTCCCTTGTTAGCCTCGACCAAAAAATGAGATCCCTCATCAAATCCTCTAAAGCTAGCTATGAAAACAAAATTGCTGCAGATTCTAAAGACGACCACAAGGCATTCTATAGTTATGTCAAGAATCTACATGGCATTACTCGGATCTGCTGTGAGTTACAGCACAATAGAAATATATATATATATATATATATATATATATATATATATATATATATATATACACACAGAGCCAACTGATATTGCCAACATATTGGCCGGCAGATTCAGTGCGAACTTTAACCCCTCTTTCACCCCCTAAAGGGCCCATCACAATACCAAGTCCCTATTATCACAGCTACACAGGTAAAGAAACACACTGTTCAAAGCCAAGAATACAGCTTCCATGGGACCTGATAATATCTCTGGCTGTGTTCTACATGAATTGCAAAGTGAACTGGCACCACACCTGAGTACTCTGTTCAGTCACAGCCTCATTTCAAGCTTTGTTCCTACCAAATGGCATATTACTACAGTCATCCCACTCCACAAAGGGGGAGCGACTACAGACCCTGGGAACTACTGCCCCATTAGCCTGACGAGTCTGATATGTAAGGCTATGGAGCTCATCATCATGGATCTTATAGTAGGGACATAGGAAATCTCCAAACCCTGGACCCCACGCAGTTTGGGTTAGTGAAAGGTAGATCATGCCTGCTCAACCTGAAAGACTTCTTGGAGTCTGTCACCAGAGCTGTGGATGAGAGCAAGGTATTTCACACAGCCTACCCAGATCTTGCCAAGGCCTTCGACACCATCCATCACTCAGGAATCATAGATAGACTCACTAAACTAGGCATAAACCCCTATGTCATAAGATGGGTTGCCAACTGGCTCACTGATGGAACCCACACTGTGAAAGTAGCGGATTCCAAATCTGACTACCAACCAGTTACAAGTGGTGTCCCACAGGGATCGGTCCTAGGCCCTCTCCTGTTTGCCATCTACTTCTCTGAAGTTCAAGCCAACACAAAGGGACTCTGTCTGACCAAGTTCGCAGATGATTGCAAACTGGGAGCCATTATTGATTCTCCAACTGAAGTAGACATTCTACAAAAAGGCCTCACTAAGACCAATGACTGGTGCCAGAACCATGGCCTTAAGCTCAATGCCAAAAAGTGCATTGTCATTCCCTTTGGGAAAAATTGGGTGCTCATGAAATATCACATAGGCGGTAGTCCACTAAACACTGAAGGTGTGATAAGAGACCTAGGGACACAGGTAGACAACAACCTCTCCTTTGATAACAACATTGCCACTGTAGTCAGAAAGTCCTTCTGTGTGGCACATCTCATTACAAAAGGTTTCTTATCCAGGAAGAAAGAGGTCATAATCCTTCTCTACTCGGCCCTCATTATACCTATTATAGAATACAATGCCCCATTTGTTATGTACCTCACTAGACCCCTGCAACAAGTGGAAAGGCCACAAAAATATCTCACTAAGAGGATCTTAGGCCTTAGACACATGCCCTATATGGACAGAAGAAACTCCAGCTATACCCTGCCTCATATTGCCTACTTAGGGGCCATCTCTGCTTGACCTACAAAACCATGTCTGACCCAAAGCTGTTCGATATGCCACACTTAAAGAAATCTCATTCCCTCCTTGCCACATGTTCCAGGGACCTAAACCTTATTACCACAATAAACAGAACATGCTGGAGGGACAGGTTCCTAACCTAGAGACTTCCCATACTCTGGAACAAATTTCCCATTCACGTCAAGCAGAGTACTTCACTGGCCCTTTTTAAGAGAAATCTTGACGAGTGGATGAGCAATAAGAAGTTCACCCCGGGGATCACTTCAGTGGCCTTGCTTGACAGGGGCACTGGGAACTAACTTCGGGCGGCATGATACCAGGGTATCTTCTTTGGCTAGGCTTATATAGGCTCCAGGGCCGTTAGCCTAGTACACACCTAGAAACTACAGATTTTTGCCTCATATTTTTGATCCGTTTTTTTATAAAATTGTAGTTTTCTGGCAAATTAGTGGCAAATCATTGAAGACTGAAGTTAGAAAATAATGACAGATATGTGAGTTTCAGACTTCATGCCATTCAGAAAATCATGTTAATGCAAAACCCTGTTACTCTATCAACTTTCTAAGTTAGTAAGAGCAATATTTAAACATTGTCCCTATTTTTGGGCCTTTGTCCCAATTTTATTAATGGCTTTGTCCAGATTTCTTGTTCTAAGAGGTTGAGAGGTATGATTAATACCCACGCTAATCTTGGCCCTTTTATAAGAAACTGGCAGGTGACAACCAGTACAAATGGAATTAGGCTTTTGAATAAAACCAGGCCTACTGGGGAGAAAACAAGGGTCACGTGAAGCAGTAAGGTAGACAGAATGAAAAAGTTTCTTGTTGCCCAAGAAACTTCCAGGTGATACTGAACACTCTCTTCCCCTTATGAACTCAAAGAAGCTGGGTTACAGTGTATGTTTGATCACTGAGTTAAGAACCAGAATTTCTGAAAGCTACAAAATATATTTGATACAGTCACCTTTTTATTGGAATCCTTCCAATATTGGTAGGCCTCATAGTGTAAATAGAACAATTATCAGTGGAGGCTATATAGTAAGTTATGAAAGATTAGGAAGGAAGGGGGGCTTTTGTGGACTGGAAAACATGTTTGAAACGTGGTTAATCTTATTTGCCTGTCTGCAGAGGTTAGCAGAGGTCCAGTTCTTGATGCTTCATTTGTTTGCGCGTCCATTAGAAAAACAAATACAAGTCTTACGTCTGCCACATTGCAGTATTCCTGTAAACAAACTCTTAGAAGACTTTGAGATGTTTGTTAATTCAGAACAGTTCATATGATGCTTTTGAAACATACATTTTCTCTGCATTCCCAACATGCAGGGAGATTTTATGCTGCCTAAGTTTTATTTATTTAATTTTCTTTATATTTGGGCAAACCACATCTGTAGGCCTTTTATAGTTACAGTAAATATATCGGCTATTACAGGCATATATATAGACAACAGTAATGTTTACAAAATTCCATCTTTTTGAGGAGGCAAAAGTAGAAGAAGAAAAGTAAATACCAAAGATTTTAGGAAATAGTGCATACAGGTATAACGTCTTTAACACATATTGTTCTGGAAATTGTATACAGTGATTGTAGTGTAGCACTGGCATTTGGATTTAGCAGAAGTAGGTTTTTAGACTTTACAAGAAGTTATTTAAGGCTGGTTGTCCTGCAGGATTACTATTGCAGAATTTTGGCCCAGGTATGCTGCCTAACAAGGCATGGTTGGTATGTGTTAAGAGATGTCAGGTGGGTTAAAAAGGTTTATATGAATACTGTCTACTTATTAGACTGGCTTATGACCGACCATTAGCCACTGAAGCCCATTGTAAAGCGGGTTTTAAAAGAATTGCCCCTTTGCTCCTTTCAGTTGCATTTACCTCTTTGTGAATTTTCAACTGTGTGACCCGTTTCTTTTTAGCTGCTCTCACATCTTGGATCTTGATCTTGGTCTAGGAGAAAGTTTCTGATTTGCTATCTGAAAAACCTAAGCCATCTTAGTGTTCTTGTGGCTGCCAGGTCATGACCCAGGAGCTGTGCTGACATTACCTGCATTGTTTGGTAGATGAGTATGCGGTCAGGCACTGTTGCAGAGTGCCAGCTTTTAAACTCAGCCAGCCAAAGATGCCAAAAGGAGAAACTCCAGGCTTATCTAACATCTCGAAGCAGTTTTGAATGTGAAGTATAGGGACCAGTAAGAACAGTCCTTTAAAAGATTCCAACCATGCTGGTGCCAAGGGGTTTAGTCAGCTATATGCCATGAACAACATTTATTTAATGCAGTGAAGTAAAAAGCCCTGACATATTTGGACCATTGTGTATTTGTCGAATGACATTTTTTCAGAATGCATGGTTGGATAATTTTCTTTAAACCCTTCATTATAGGTGTGTGTTTCTTTTTGTTTTCAATATTGAAAAGGCAAGCTGTCCAGAAACATGACCAATTTTGAGGTATGGGTACGGGGATACATTTTGGAAATTGGTGTTCAGTGCCAGAAAATTATGGCAGTACCTCTGCAGGTGCCAGAGTATTGGTTGCACCCTGTTAGAGATAAGTTAGACTGTAGAACATAAAAAAGATGCTGAATGGACAGAAAATTTAAAAGAAACAGTAAGAAGTTCAAAGGTACATGATATGAAATGGGTTGAAGTAATGGCTAGGGAAACTGAAACAAAATTTAAGAAAAGCTCCTAATTGGAAAACCCAGGTCCAGATGCAGTACCTAACCTCTGGCTAAAAGTATTAGCATCTTTACACAAAGATTTAACCCTGCGTAAGAATTAATTATATGCGCATCCTGAACAGATACCAACCTGGTTAACAACAGGAAAAATGATACTCATCCTTAAGAGTGAACTTCTAAGCATCCTAAAAACTATAGACCAATAACTTGTCTTCCAACGATGTACAAACTATATACTGGAACGGATACAAACAGCTTTTATAGTCATTTAGAGAAAAACTCCATCATGGCAATAGAACAGAAGGGTAACGAAAGTCACATGGAACAAAGGATCATTTGTTTCTAAATAAAGCCATAACAAAGAATTGTAAAAAGAGGAAGAATCTTAAGTACGGCATGGATAGATTACAGAAAAGCATTTAACAGCATTCCACATTCATGGATAAAAGAATACTTACAGATGTACAAGATGCATCCTACATTGATCAATTACCTTACAGTGACTATGAAACAGAGGGAAACCACTTTACAGTTAAGCCACGACAAAGGGCAAGTTATTATCCCAAGGATAAAAATTCAAAGGGAGATATTCTAGGGTGAGTCTTTGCACTTGCTGTTGTTTCTTCTTGCCCTTCATGCATTAAGCTATTTACTTAACAGATTAGGTCATAGTTGCACCTTGGCTCCCAGAAGACACATCTTGCTTAACGACTTCTCATCAGTTTTTTTGTGGATGATTTAAAACTGTATAGCTCATCAGATGAAGAGTTGAAGGCACAACTGCAAGTGGTTAAAACTTTCTCAGATTATATAGGTTTGTCATTTGATCTTGATAAATGTGCAAATGCAGCAGTTTAACCAAGCAAATATCAATCTGGGACTGGAACATGATCTAAAGGAACTAGAGCAGGAGGGAGTGGATAAATATTTGGGGATTGAGAGATCAGCAATAAGCATGAACAAATGCAAATAAAACTCACTAAGGAACACTTTAAAGACTGAAACCAATATTCAAGTCCAAGCTATAAACCAGTTTGCTGTTCCTATTCTAACTTTTAACAGTTTTTGTGTGATTGACTGGCCCCAAAGGTGTTGGACACGAAAACAAGAAAAATACTTCACACTTTTCAGATGATATATAAAAATCAATGTACACCAAGATTATATTATTTTCTCTGAAGGAGGTATGGGCCTCTTCAAAATTGATTACAGGTTTAGATCTGCAGTCATGGGACTGCGTACATAGCTGTTGACCTTGTATCCAAACATAGTAAAAGTTTTAAAACATGAGGAGAGAAAGTCTAAAATGACCTCTCTGTCTAGTTTAGCAGAAGCATTTTCGATTCAAGCAGGAATGGAAATCAAACTAGAAGTAGACAAAAATCTGACAGCAACTGAATGTGCCAAAAAACAAAATTAAGAATATAAGGAGAAGGATTAGATGAGAATGAAAGATGTGGAAAAGCCACAAGTATAGTGGCAAGGATCGAGATCTCCTGGAAAAACCTCATATTGATCATGATTTAACACTGGAATGATCAAGAAGAGGTGAGCTGAAACCAAAAGATGAAGGGTTGATAATGGCTTTACAGAATAGTGTACGACTACACACACATTTGTTTCTCCCATACGTTCAATGGACTTTGTAAACTGACAGCATTAGGTTCTATAAAAAATAATTGGAAACGGTCACATTACCTTCTTGCTGGATGAGATACAGTCACGACAGCGGGCCTGTTCACTGAAAGGCACAATAATGTGGCAAGACTGTTGCATTGGGGATTGTGCAGACTCTACAATGTAGAAGTAGGTGAGAAGTATAGGAAACATGAACCACAAAACATTTTAGAGAATGTTGAAGTGTACATCACATGGGATCACCCTCTGTCAACAGTTCAAAAAACACGAGAAAACCAAATATTGTATTCCATGAAAAAAGACAAATGTAGCATTGCTCATTGAAATTGCTACATCTACTGATTACAGCGAGACACGAAACAAGAGTAATGTGAAAAAAACATACCCAGACAGTTATAGCAGCAGTAGTAGGAGCAATGGGTCTAATAAAAAAGAACCTGCAGTTGTATTTAGATATACTACAAAAACATGTAACTCAGTATGAGTTGCAAGTGCTGCAAAGATCACTTTTGGCTAGCTAAGAGACTGAAACAGTACTAATTTCATAAACTTTAATCATACCCACATTTAAGAATATAGTCCATTCCCATCATGGTATTAGAAACCCAAAAGACTTGGAGAAATTAAACCTAGATAAGTCATTCTTTAGTATTTCCTTCTGGCCCATATATGCATTACTCTTCATCTTGATGAGCGGTCAAGTACCCACCTACCCCCTGCCTTAGCAGATGATGTAAGGCCTATGAGGTGGGTTCCCTATTAAGTAAGCGAACACTTAATATAACGACTGCTGTTTAATCGACAGCTAAATGCCGAAACGGCAAAATCCTGAAGACATGGAACAGCATTTTTTTCCCCAGGGGAAAAAAATCACTGGGCGGTTTTCGGGACTTTACAGTTTCCTCGACTATGGTGCAATCTCGGAGTTGGTATATTTAAGTGGGGGGGAGCCCCCCACTTTATTTTGTGTTTGTTTTTTGTGGACCAGCAATCCCCCCCCCAGGAAAAAAATCGCTGTTCCGTTTGGAATTTTGTGTGTTCGGTTTTTTTTGGGTCTATTATAAAGTGTTTGCTATTTTAAGCGTTTGCTGTTATAATATAGATCCATGAGGTGTACACCGTTAGCAACCACCTTGTGCATGGTGCATCCTGAGTGTTAGCACCAACCTTTTCCCCATTTGAATAGCTGGAGCTACCCCATGATTGGCTTTGTCTTGGAGCAGTCCCTTGAGAGCCCAGTCTAGTGCCTTGTGGTTGTACTTGGGACTAGGGACTCCTCTGCATAGACCTCATAACCTAGCATAACAGGAATTAATGACCCATAGTGAGGAGGATCCGCTGTGACCTCCATTGCCAGGGCCTTCAACATCAGACTTTTCTTTTTCCCCACTGATGGGTTTTAGCCTTTTTCTTAAGTTATAGGAGCGCACCCTTGGGGAATACAGCCTATGGCTATTGCCATGCTCTGAACAAGCCTCTCCTAGCCCCATATTGACTAATGGCAGCTGCACCCCACAGTGTGTTGGAACCCTGTCTCCAATATCAACTGCTTGCCTTGCATGACTGACCTAATCAGTGTGCATCAACAGAGTGTTTCCTCTCTTGTCAAGATGGCTCTTCATTAGTAGAAGTGGATAGGCTTGTGAAGTGTTCAGCTCTCTGGCTTGCTACTCTTTTGTCTTCTTCCTGGAAGTTTCTTAGTATTAGGGAAAGAAAGAGGAAGGGGATAGAGTCTACACTCAAAGATGATTTTTTTATGGCTTTGACTCCTCCACATACTCGGCAGGTCCTTTTTATGTTTCTGCCAGTGAATGGCCTCTCTGTAGCACAGCTGTTTTTGGAGCTTCATTTAAGACAGATAAACGCAAATATATAACAATATTTCCTTGTCTAAGATATTTTATTTTCATTGCCGTTTTATTACTGATTTACAGAATGATATTGCTCAGTGGTTTGGGCTAACTGATGGGGTCAAGGGTGAGTCTCTCTATTCTAGGGCAGCACATGACCTCATGGCTTACACCAGGAATATGCACTGTCTGAGCATGGGAGCTTCAGAGATCATGCAAACTGAAGACACAACACTGTATTCTAGTTACTGCCCTACAAAAGAGGGCCTCCTCCTTCACTGATCCCCTGATATGATGAGTACATATCTGTTGTATACTGACAGATGACAGGAGGAAATAAGTAAAAGATGTATTTCCAGTAACAGCCTGATTTGTTTGGGATGTTGTATCCCCTCAGGCAAAGTGTGGTTTCTTAGGACACTTAAAAAAGTACTGCTTTTGTGACATTTGGTTTTCAGTATTTGGACCATAAACCTCTTTTCTGTCTTGGATGGCCATTTTGTAGTTCTGTAGCACTTGGCTGTAGTTCAGAGGAGTTTTAAGTTTTACAACCTTTTTAGCTGTTTGGTATTGTTAGGACTAGATGCCGTTCACTGTTTAAGGGTTGTATCTGATGTTCTTTTCATTCGTTCGTCAACTGATGAGTCTCTGATTCGACCTCAGATCTGGCTCAGCTGTGTTTACTAGACTCTGAGCTAACTCTCAAGCTCCTCCCTTACCCACATTGCCCTGGTCAGCCTGCAAGGCCTCATATCTCGTTTGCAGCCTTATTACTACAGACACAGAACCTTCTTACTGAGCCTTGTGGTGCACTGTTTAATTACAGTGAGTGTATTTTTTGTACCTTTCCTATAGTTTTATCTGTTCAAATCACCTCTTCCTCCCTTACTTCATTTTTGTTTTGGTTTTCTGTCGCATTAGTATTATAATTTATCATTTCTTCTGTTTCTATCATTCAGTAGCTCTCAGTACTATTGTTGGTACTTTCCTCCTACCCTGAAGAAGGTTATTCCTTATCTTACCATTGTTAGTAGTTCTTCAGGAAAAAAAAAGGTTTTGTTCTTTTCCTTTTAACCTTTTTGTGATTATGGCTGACAAACCCACCGGATTTAAGAAATACACTTCCTGTGGTCACAAGATCCCTAATATTGATGCATACAGTGAGTGTTTTTATCTGGGTGTATCACATTTGCACAGTGATTCTCCATATGTGCTGGATTTAATTCTCGGCCCCTTAAATCTGAAGCGAAAACAGTCTGATCCAACACTTACTCAGTCTAAGTCTTCAAGGACCTGGTCCCCAAGGTTCTGTCTGGAGCCTGTCTTTTTTCAGCTCCATTCTCCTTTCATACAAGAGTCCCCAAGGAGAAAGTCTCTGCTCCAATTAACTACTTCCTCCATCAGATCCTCCAGGAGCCCTTCTGAAGCCAAAGTGAATAGGAAGTTCCTAAGAGCTCATATTCAGATGAGGGGCATCCCGGCTCTGTCTCCCATTAGACTCATGAGCCTCCCTTCTGTTTCCCACACTGTGAATTCTCCTTCTCTGGTTTGACCGGAGATTCCGAAGCCTTGGGATCCCTGAACCTCGAGAGTGTCTGTTACATCCAAAGATAGCAAAGTCTTTGACTATGACTGCATCCCTGACTTGTCTGACACTGATTCCCTTGGACCATTGACGAGTCTGTGTGCCGAAGCATCATCGCTGGGTCCGGGGGAGGGGGGAGACTTGGTTAGTCTGAGGTTTTTGGAGCCATCTATGCCCCTGGTGACTTTGGTGTTAGACAGCTCAGGTCCAACTCCCCCTTCAAGGCAGATATACAGACAGAGTTGGGGAATGGTGGCATCTGGAGCTTTGGGACTGATGTGGTCAGCTATGGCTTCTTCCGGTCCTCCTGCTTTTGAAGTGGTGGAGAGGGTCTTCTGTCATGCTGGAGACACAGCTACTCTTTTTTCTTTGGATACTACAGCCCTGCTGCCATCTGGTCCAAGCTCTAAACCTCACAGACCTATTACACAGGGATAGCCGGCCGTATCAAGCATTCAAACAGTCTTCTGGAGGACTTCCCGCCCCCTTCAGATACTCCTCTAGAGTAACCCACTGAGGACATTCCCAGTTACATAATGTGCAAGAGACCCCTTCAGGGATCCATCATTGAAGACACTGACTTTGATGAAGGGGAGGGATCCCCAAGGTCTCCACCAGATGACATATCCTTTGGAGACATCTTTGATATCTTCAGATAGAAAGGTGGATGGTCCTCTTATTCCCTTTCCCAGGAGGAGTCAGTGCACCTGGAAGCTTTTAGGTTGGCCCATCTACATGTTGGGTAACTTCCCCGGCTGTTAGCTTATAAATCTAGTCTCTCACTGGGCATGGAAGGAACTGGATACTGTAGAACCCATTCCCCATAATCCTGATAAATTATTTGTCCCTCCTAAGGACAAGCCCCACTGGAGCAAGAGGGTCCCTGTTGATGCAATGGTTGTGGTGACAGCTAGGAAGAAAGAGCTGAAAGAGCAGAGCTCCTCTGTCCATCTTCCTAATAGAGAGTCCAGGGTGTTGGACAGGTTCTGGAAGCACATTTATGCCTCCACTAACTTTGCCATATGGTCACTGAACTACTTGGCACATTTCACCAGGCTGCAGCAGGATTTGAATAAAGAGCTTTCCAAATCTCTATCTGAGTGTGTTTGCAGAGGACCACAAGAAGCTTTCTTCACAGCTGGCCACTCTTCTATCCATCTCTAATGCTTCCATTAGGTTAATTTCCCGTGCTGCTGAGGGTACCTCATGGATGGTGGGTTCAGTTGTAGCTGTTAGAAGACATGCTTTGGATGCTCTTGTGCAACCTTGTGAATTCCTTTGGATGCTCTTGTGCAACCTTGTGAATTCCTTCAAGTTTTCATTCATCAGTGCTCCTTTTGATGCATCGTTCTTGCTTGGCCCCACTGTTGAGGAAATGCTGTCCTGAAGTAAGCAGGATGGAATGACCTTATTTGCCTTATGGATACATTTTTCTACCCCTCAGAGACCCTTTTCCAGGAATTCGGGAGAAGGAAGGAAAATGTTCCATAAGTTCCAGGATCCTTTCCAAGACTCACAAGGAGATATCTCCCCCAGGGATAGAGGGGGTGTTCAAATGGAAGACGCTTTCCTCACGTCATAGGAGGCCTGCAAAATCAGGGTTTCTTATTCCTTTTCAGATAAACCCTTTCAACATTCATGAAAGGTTTCATGACTGCTTGTCTCTGGAGGCAGTTGGGGGGGGGACTTGTCTGGGCATCAATAACAAAGATAATTGGGTGCTAAAAATCATATCCAGAGGTAATTTCTTAGAATTTTCACAAATTCCCCAAACACAAGGAAAAGGCTCTTTGATGCAGCAGCTCTAGACGTTCAAAAGTTGCTAGACAAGAGTCATCCAGGGGGCCTCACCAGACCATACAGGATTTGGAACCTACTCACGATTCTTTTTAGTGCCAAACAAAACAGTAGACCTGAGACTAGTTCTGGACCTCAGCAAACTGAATCAATTTATAAAGAAGTCAAAGTTCTGAAGGGCCATGGTTCAGTCCATTCTGCCTTTTCTCCACAAAGATGATTGGATGTGCTCCATTGATTTTCAAGCTGCATATTATCACATCAGGATGAACAGACAATCCTGAAGATTTCTGCACTTTCATCTAGGGGCCAGTCACCATCAGTTCAGAGCCCTGTCCTTTGCTCTCACTACAGCCCCCAGGTTGTTTACCAAGTGTTTGCCAGTGATAGCAGCTCACTTGAGAATGCAAGGATTCAGAGCGTTTCCTTACCTAGGTGACTGACTCCTCACCACTCCAACCAGGTATCTCCCTAAAAATCTGGGAACTACTTGCTTCAGGTATTTCAATCCCTAGGCATCATACTCAGCCTTTGCAAGTCATATCTTCAGTCTGTTTAACGCCTGGAGTTCATAGGTGCTCATTTGGACACAGTACGTCAGATAATCTCCTTAAATAAATAATCTAAATTTAGATCATCTTTCTTATTTGCAATGGTGATGGACAGGTTGACAGAAGAGATCAGACAGGAGTCCCCGTGGACTGTGATGTTTGCAGATGACATTGTGATCTTTAGTGTGAGTAGGGAACAGGTGGAGACGACCCTGGAGAGGTGGAGATATGCTCTAGAGAGAAGAGGAATGAAGGTCAGCAGGACTAAGACAGAATATATGTGTGTGAATGAGAGGGAGGATAGAGGACTGGTGAGAATGTAGGGAGTAGAGGCGGCGAAGGTGGATGAGTTTAAATACTTGGTATCAGCAGTTCAGAGTAATGGTGAGTGTGGAAGAGAGGTAAAGAAGAGAGTACAGGCAGGATGGAGTGGGTGGAGAAGAGTGTCAGGAGTGATTTGAGACAGACTAATACCAGTAAGAGTGAAGGGGAAGGTTTACAAGTTGGAGACCATGGCATTGACAAAACGGCAGGAGTCAGAGCTGGATGTGGCAGAGTTAAAGATGTTAAGATTTGCACTGGGTGTGTTAAGGGTGGACAGGATTAGGAATAAGTATATTAGAGGGTCAGCTCAGGTTGGAAAGTTTGGAGACAAAGCCAGAGAGGCAAGATTACGTTGGTTTGGACATGTGCTGAGGAGGGATGCAGAGTATATTGGGAAAAAGATGCTAAGGATGAAGCTGCCAGGTAACAGGAAAAGAGGAAGGCCTAAGATAAGGTTTATGGATGTGGTGTGAGACGACATGCAGGTGGTTGGTGTGACAGAGCAAGATGCAGAGGACAGGAAGAAATGGAAACAGATGATCCGCTGTGGCGATCCCTAACTGGAGCAGCCGAAAGAAGAAGACGTCAGACAATCTCCTACTGAACTGAGTATGGACAATCCGGTCTCAGGTGGAACAAGTTATCTTACACCCTTTTTCTCCAGCCAGACTGATTCTTCAGACTTTGTGTGTATGGCAGCAGCCATAACCTTGGATCCTGTGGCACATTTTTATGTGCACATTCTTCAATGGACATTAGCTGTTCAGTGGTCAATTCTTCATCATCTCTTGTCTTCACCAGTCAGACGTAAGTTTGCAAAGACCACCTGCACTGGTGGATTAAGTTAGATGAGGTTTATCAACGCCTTCCTCTTGTCCTTCCTCCCTAAGTAGCCATAGTAACCACAGACACCTCCCAATTGGGGTGGGTTGGCACTTCTTGAGAAGGATGGCCCAAGGCACATGGTGCCAGGAAGAGACCATTTCACACATCAGTGTCCTAGAGATGAGCAGTCCTCCTAGCTTTGCAGGATTTTCAGGATGCCCTCCCTTTTGGGACTACATCCCTCTGGTTTGGTAAATCAACAAACAGGGAGGAATCCAGTCTTATCCCTTTTGTTGAGAGGCAGTGAGTGTGTGGCAGTTGGTGATCTCTTCTAACTGCTTTCTTATAACAATGCACATCCCAGGGAAGTCCAAAGTGCTAGCAGACTAAATCTGCAGGTCTGTTCTGAATCTTATGGGTGGTCTCAATCATTTAGTGGTGGAAAGAATTTTCTGTTGATGGAGTCAACCTTGCTGTAATCTGTTTGCCTCTTCCCACAACAACAAGTGAAGCAAGTTCTTTGCTCTGATTCTCCCTCCGGGAGAGTGTGACAGATCCACACAGTCTACCTCGTTTTTGTTATGCCTCGAGCCAACTTACCACTGTGTATGTTTGATTGTCTACCTCACAATATGCTGCTAATATTGTAACAATACAATATGCTTAAGAGCAGGCCTTGCTCACTGATTACTGGTATAACTGAAGTTGGGGAATTCCAATGAGAAACTATATCACAAGTTTGTGAGCTAACTGTTCTTTGGAAAAGGGAAGTAGGGCATAAGACCAGACATTACGAGACTTGTTTACAACTTAGGAAATGATCTGTAATTTTCTAAACTATTCCATCAACTCATGATAAACCTGTGATCTGTATGTCATTAGTTGAACCTATTGAGCTTATTGTTTGTTCAAGACTATAAAAAGCTCAAAGGCTAAAATGGAAGTTATCATCCGGATTTGATCACAGCACCAGCCTGAACTGAGCATAGAGCCATTTTACCAGTGTCGGCCTTGCCTTGACTGAACAGATAGCTGCACTGAATAGGATTGAAGTCTCCCTGTCAGTGGCAAAGATGATTTTGTTTATGCATATGCTTGTAAGTACATGATTTATTAGTTTTTTCTGTTTATCTAGTAAGTTTTTGTTTAATAAATTGTTAAGTTTGAGCCTTGGTGTCTTTTGTCATTTCTAATTCTGTATTAACCTCAGACTTTAAGTAACACACTAGTTCATTTGGCGTAGCGAGCAGAGTCTGAGGTTTGCAGTAGAAATGTCACAACAACAACCAATGTTTTTTCCTTTAAAACATATAGGCATAGGCAAGAAGGATGTTGTGTCAGGTACCCCAAATAATGTGGGCTTTGGTACTATGATGCCAGCATTGTTTGGGAAATGGGATCCTCTTGCTAAGGTATTAAGTCAAGTTTCACCCCCTCCTTCCCCAAAACCTTTGCAAGAAAGACCTAAGGCAGACCCCGATAGTCTAGCTAAGGTCCTATCAGAGCTAAAATTGGATGATAAGGAGAAAAAGATGAAGGAAGGGGTGGGAGCAGCCGGATGGCTGTTCTTTGAGGCAATTCAGAAATTAGATGGAGATGTAGAGAAACTAAAAGAAAAAGTTCTAGAGTTAGAAAAGCAATGTAAAGAACACACGCATACACACAGATTGGATAGAGATGCCTTGGAGAAGGCGGATATGACACTTGTTAAATAGGAGAGGAAGCTGAACAATGGAAATCTAATTCAGTGACTCTAGCTACTCGAATAATTCAACAGCGTAAACAACGTAATGGGAGAAAGCTAGACATCCGCCCTCAAGGCCCCAGGTTCGTGCTTTGCTATGTAAGGCAGAGTTTGACCCCGCAAAGTGGGAAGGTGATCCTCCCCTCAACTGATGAGGGTGATAGTGATTTTGAAATAGTAAATCCCCCATCAGTGGAGGCATGTCCAGTTATTGAGAAAAAGGGACAGTACACTGGGGGGAGGCGGCGCCACAACAATGGGTTGAGGTGCGGAGTTATACCCAAGCTGAATTATTAAATGTAATCCAAATCTATAAGCAAAAGCTGGGGGAAACTGTTTTAGCATGGTTTCTTCAGGTTTGGGACACTGGGAGAAGCAGTGTCACTAAATGCTGAAGAGATGCACCAATGTGCATGCTTGGTTTTCCATCCATGTTTAAAGCAAATAGTAAACAATGTGAACCATAATGATCCCCAGGTAAATACACTGGTGGTGTGGTTAGCCATGGCTTTCCAAGCTGCTTGGCCTGACGCTACAGCAGTAACCGATGAATATAAGCCTTGGAAAACAATAGCAGAGGCAATACAGCAGTTAATAGAAATGGCTATGTTGGCTGCCATTTATTCATTGGAATTAAAGAATGGGGCAGTAGTGCTTCCGAAAGGACCAGATGCATAAATAATGACCTGCAATATGAGAAGTAAACTGATCAGAAATGCATCACAGTGGTGGAAAGGGCAGCTGATGGCAGCCCTAGCAAGCAGTGTAGGCCAGCAGGTATGGGATGTAATAGTCACACTAACTCAAATGGCAGAATTAGTGGAAGAAAAAGAACAGAGAAGAGCTAGAAAAGCAAATGCAGAGAAGCCAAAAGATAAATCTGGTGAAAAAGTCACAAGAAAGCAAATGTTTCTGGATCTATTAAGGTGGGGGGTTGAAGTTGCAGAAATAGATGGGATAGCTACCGAGGAATTGTATAAAAAATGAAAACAAAACAAAAAAAGAAAGGCTCAAGCTCTACTGGCAAAAAGCAAACTCCTACAAAAAGTCCAACCAGAAGTACCACTGAAGGGAAGGTAGGGTGGAATCAGTTATATCCTGACATCCCTACTGATGAGTTAGCACAGTGGCAAAAGGGAGAATTCAGTGATGAGAGAGATTGGGGAGAAAATGAATGGAGAACCCCGGTTGAAAAAACTGAGAAAATTGACTAGTAGGCGGGTCCCCAGTAGCTAGGGGTACAGTAAGAACAATTACACCTGGGGACTGACGCCCTTACGTACCTCTTACCTTTTTTTGGAGGGGAGGGCCACAACATATAATGGCTCTGGTAGACACAGGATCAGAAATAACCATTTTTGCAGGCAACCCCCGTAACTTTCATGGGCAATATGTAGAGATTGATGGTTATGGGGGGGGGAGGCAAAAACACTAGGTACCAAAACCAAGGTTAAGATAGCTTTCGGGGATGGTGTTCCTATTTTCATTGAAGCAGTAATAGCTCCAGTACCTGAACACATTTTAGGAATAGATGTGTTAAAAGGTAAAACTTTAAAAACCACTGTAGGACCATTTAGGTTTGGAGTGCGGCATTGTTCAGTCAATGCAGTCAAGGCTGTAGTCTGAGGCAATGCTAAGTGGGAACCACTTTATATTCCCACACCTAAAACAATAGTAAACATCAAACAGTATCGTATTCCAGGCAGGCACGCTGAGATCACTGGAACGATAAAACTGCTTCGGGTTGGCATATTTGAGCCAACTGTGAGTCCATTCAACAGTCCGGTGTGGCCAGTAAAGAAACCTGATGGGGCATGGCGGATGACCGTAGATTATCGAGGTCTGAACAAGGTGGCCCCACCTTTAGCGGCAGCTGTTCCAGATATTGTTACGATCGTGGAAAGATTGTCTTCATCTGCTGGGCCATATCATGCAGTTTTGGACTTAGCAAATGCATTCTTCTCCATTCCAGTAGCAGAGGAAAGCAGAGCCCAATTTGCTTTTACTTGGGAAGGGAGGCAGTACACCTTCCAAGTGTTACCACAGGGATATCTGCACAGCCCTACCCTGTGTCATGGACTGGTGGCTAGAAATCTAACCAAGTTACAACTGGACATAGTGACTGTTTTTCATTACATTGATGACATAATGATTACTGGAGAAAAGTCTGAAGTAAATATCACATTAAAAACTGTAACTCAGCACCTTCAGAATAGAGGGTGGGCTATAAATAAAAATAAAACACAACAAGAAACATCAGTAAAATTCCTTGGTATGATTTAAAATGGAACAAAAAGAGAAATTCCTGCAGCAGCACTAGAGAGTATTCAGAAAATTGCAGTCCCAAAAATGAAACAGCAGGCACAGGCCTTCTTGGGAGTAATGGGCTTTTTGGAGGGCGTTCGTACCTCACCATGGGCTAATTTTGCGGCCCATTCACTATGTAACAAAAAAAAAGTGCGACTTTCAATGGGGTCCCAAGCAGCAAATGGCTTTTAAAGAAGCAAAAAAGGCCCTACAGCAGAGTGTGGGGCTGGGCCCAATTGATCCGCAGCAACCCTTTATCCCAAAAGTAACTGTTGCCAATAATGTTATGTCTTGGGGACTGTGGCAGAAAGATTACACTGGAAAAAAGAGACCATTGGGATTTTGGTCCAAATCCCTAACTGGAGTACAGGTGAGAGATAGCCTCCTTGAGCAACATGTGCTGGCAGTGTATACAGCATTGATTCATGTGGAAGGAATAACTAAACAACAAACAGTGACAGTTAAGGTAGACTACCCAATCCAGGGGTGGTTACGAGGTAATAATTTAATAAAAACTCTAATAGGACAGTCTTCGACTGTACAAAAATGGAAATGGTATTTGCAGAAAAGGGCCAACATCATACCTGGAGTATCTCAAGTACAACAGTTGGCTGGACTAGTAATTTTGGATGATACGGATGCAATAAAACAACAGCGACATGAGCTTCCAAAATCACCAATCACTGAAGCATTACCATTTGATAATTAAATGCAGAAAAACAAAACCATGCATGGTTTACTCATGGTTCTGCTAAAGTTGGATCAAATGGCAAGACCTGGACTGCGATGGCTTATTGCCCACGAACAGAAACAGTCTTGTTTAATAAAGGCACTGCCAGTTCAAATAATCAGGCAAAATTACGAGCTGTTGCCCTACTCGTTAATAGTTCATCACTTGGAGATGAAGCGTACATCTATACTGACAGCTGGGCAGTTTTTAAAAGAACTGACAACCTGGTTTACCTGCCTGGCAACAACAAAATTAAAAGATCCATGGCAGACCTCTGTGGGGAGGCTCAGTAGATTGGCAACGGATTTGGGAAAAAGCTCAACAATGCAAAATCAGTGTTGGACATGTAGATGCCCATGCATAACTTGTGACAAATAAAAAGAGGCATAACCTTCAGGTAGACAAGATGGCTGCGGTACGCGTTTCCCAAAAAAAAGATCAAAAGTGCTAGTATGGCAAGATGGGCCCATGATCGGAGTGGGCACTTGGAAAGAAATGCAACAATAGAATGGACACAAAGGCATGGTATGCAGTTAAATAAGAAAATAACTACAGATGTTATAAAGCAGTGTGAAATCTGCCAAAGAAATAAACGAAAGCACCTGCAGGCAAAAGCATGTGGACACATTCACCAAGGCAGTCGTTCAGCACAAATCTGGCAAATCGACTTTATTGGTCCTTTACCACTGGATCATAATCGGCAATATTGCCTAATGATGGTGGACACTTATTCAAAATTACTAATGGTGTCTCCATGCAAAAAGGTAAACCAACAAGCAGTGTTAAAAGGATTGAATAAATTGTGTGTGACATATGGGGTTCCCAGTGAAATCCAAAGTGACCAAGGCAGTCATTTTACCGGAGCAGAAGTTCAGAAATGGGCAAAGGAAAATGGAGTTCGATGGGTGCTACATATCCCACATCATCCTCAAGCTGCTAGTTTAATTAAAAGGTATAATGGGCTCCTTAAAAAAAAAAATCCAAAAGAGTACAAGTAATGGAACATTATGAGGCTGGGCAAAGGTATTAAAATTAGCTGTGAGCCAGCTAAATAATAGGCCTCAAAAGCATCAAGGAACCCCTTTGTAAATGCATATGAATGACATTCGGTCCGACTGTTGTATTTTAAAAATAGAAAAGCTGAACCCAAATGCCATATACCCTCTTCTGACAAATGCTGATCAAACCCGGTTCTGGCTATGTGCATTGACTGAACAAAGAGTGCCAGCACAAAAGATAGTATTAGTTGAGACAGGTTGAAAACTCTGTCTCCCAGAGAATTGGCACTGGGGGCAAAAAGAACTGTTAGGGGAAAATTGGGAGGTTTTTACATTGTGGGAGCCGAAACGGGAAGTGATAGTAAAGGCTATCAATTTAAATAACAAAGCACAGATAATTCAAAAAGGACAACCTTTAGTAAAAATTTGTATGCATCAAGATGCTGTTATTTTGCTACAAGACTGTGATACTAAACCAAGCAAATGGCTGGGAATGAGAGTTATAGTGACCACACCCAATCAGCCAACTGAACATGGGACTGTGATTTGTGATGGACCTGTTGATACTGTTTTAGTATTACTTGATTCTGTTAAACAACCATTGTACTTTCCTCTCCATAGATTATTGCCACTGTTTGAGAAAGTGCAAACCTTTTCCGACGACAACCCTTAGATGGGCCATATGACTGTCTTGATCCTATCCCTCTATTTGAGGAGGAAAATGTTTCAAATCTAACGGTAGACTGTGACTTTTACTGGAAATTGGGGGATGATCTATATGTGGTGACACCAAAACCTGCCCTAACTTAGAGCATCACTTAGACGGAAAACATCACAACTATATGTAGACTAAACTGTGATAGACATCCTAAAAAGTGTGCTTCCAACCCTTTTAGAGGTCTATACCAAAGACTAAATGAGTCGGAATTTCCACTGGCTAAGTCTCCATTAGATTCCTCCTGCATAGCTGAATTTCAAAGTGAAAATGACACCGCAGAAACCCTATCTCCAAGTTTGGAGATGTATGCCATGGACAATAGTTCAACTGTATTTGGAGATATATGCCATGGACAGTAGTTCAACTGTATTTGATGGTTTGGGACATGTGGTAAGGTATACAAGAGAATGTAAAACTGTAAGTAGTGCTAGAGTTATACAATGTATTAAAATGATAATTAACATGACAGCAGTTAATATCACTACCAGGTATCCACATTGTAAAATTGTAAAATTATGGTCAGTTAATTCCTTGCATATCAAATATAGACATTACAAATATAAAAGGAATAAACGAGATGTTACAGGTATTCTTGGTACTGCACTAGGTGCAGTCGGAACAGGGACTGGATTCTTAAACAGTGTAGATGTAAATATCCTACGTAGCAAATTGGGCCGTTTGGGTACTGACCTAAATATGGCCTTTAAGCTACTAGCAGATCATGATCCCGAACTGGGACAAAAAACAGTAGACAGTATTTGTCATGTGGAGGTGGATTGACCATGCTAATACATATACAGAACAGATTAACCTCACAACAAAAGTAAATCAAACCTTTTGTATTCTATCTCAATTGGCTGCTAATCAACAGTATTTGCAATTTACTCAAACTTGGGGAGCTAAAAAGGCAGCCCATTGACAAAGGGAACTGCAACTATATCATTGGTTAAAGCCAATAGACTTTGCATGTAAAAATAAGTCTTGTATACTGATTTTTGACTATCTTGCTAGTAAAAAAACAAAAAAAAAAACAAAGCAGGTCTGTCCATTTGTTACATTGCCCTTGCAATTTGGAAATAATTGGTGGGTACCTCAAATTGAGTCTACTTTAATTGATTATAATGATGTACCCATTAATATGGCAGGTTGTAAAACCTGGCCCCAGTGGTGGGTATGCATGATGGTAAAAAGAAAGCCTCACTCATGCTTACATAACGAAACTGGAAAATGCACCTGGCACAGGTATATAGTAAATGGTACGGACATCTACCAACTAAATGATACCACAGTTTGTGTGATATCCTCCTGTAAATTAGCCTAGATTAATGGGATAATCACAAACGGTGAAGCATACTGTAAAAGTAATATCCATGCAATTATTGATTTTTGTACTAAAGAACTTATTAGATTGACTAGATGGTTGGACATCACATTTAATGCTAGCACAAAACCATTACACACTTTTAAATGGCCATCTCTAGTCCACCTGGACTTTCTACAGATTAAACAAAAAGGACAAATAGTGTTGCAACTATTAAATAAAACACTAAATAAATGCGCATCAAGCAATAATTAAAATGATTAAAAATAAAGGTACCATTGTAAAAACTGCAAATAAAATACAGGATGTAACTGTTTCGCACTGGTATGATATTTGTATGTGGTCATCTAAAGCTTCAGTGTGGTTTAATTTGTTGTTGCAGCCCTTACTATTGACCACAATAGTTTGTGTTATTTTGCTTAGTGTCATGTTGCATTTACTGTAAAGTAATGAGAAGATACAAATTGATGTTGTCAGTTTTAACTCTCATAAGGAATACACAGCGTACGTTGCCCGATGCAAGGGGTGGTCTATAACGGATCCACACAGTCTACCTGGTTTTTGTTATGCCTCGAGCCACATACCACTGTGTATGTTTGATTATCTACCTCACTATATGCTGCTAATATTGTAACAATACAATATGCTTAAGAACAGGCCTTGTTCACTAATTACTGGCATAACCGAACTTGAGAGATTCCAATGAGGAACTTTAGCACAAGTTTGTGAGCTAACTGTTCTATAGAAAAGGAAAGTAAGGCATAAGACCAGACATTGAGACTTGACAACTTAAGAAATGATCTGTAATTTTCTAAAATATTCCATCAACTTATGATAAGCTTGTGATCTATATGTCATTAGTTGAACCTATTAACCTTATTGTTTGTTCAAGACTATAAAAAGCTCAAAGGCTAAAATAAAAATCATCATCATCCAAATGTAATCACAGCACCAGCCTAAACTGAGCATAGAGCCATTTTGTCAGTGTCTGCCTTGCCTTGACTGAACAGATAGCCGCACTAAATAGGATTAAAGTCTCCCTATCAGTGGCAAAGATGATTTTGTTTATGCATATGCTTGTAAGTACGTGATTTATTAGTTTTTTCTGTTTACCTAGTAAGTTTTTGTTTAATAAATTGTTAAGTTTGAGCCTTGGTGTCTTGTGTCATTTCTAATTCTGTATTAACCTTAGACTTTAGAGTAACAGACTAGTTCAGGGAGTCACAGAGAGATGCTGTAGTCCATGCTTGGCCGTCTAGTCTCCTTTACGCTTATCCCCTATACCTCTAATTCTCAAATTCTTAAAGAAGGCACTTCGGTTGAAGAACACGGTTATCCTCATTGTCCCCTTTTAGCCTCATCAAGTGTGATTCCCTTTCCTTTGGTCTCACCTTTGATATCCACCCTGGATATACTGGATCACTTTCCAGGCCTCTTTCATCCCACAGGGCTAGATCACCTGGACATTACAGGCCTCACGTTGACCACATAGTTTCTACAGTTCCACTGATAGCTCAGGCTTTCTTCCCCATTCCTACAAATATTACTATCATCTCAAAATGCCTCTACCAGGAAAATCTACAAAACTAAATGGAAGAGTTTCTCTGTTCGGGCTCTACAGAGAAAATTAGAACTTTTCACTGCCCCCGTTCTGGCTGTTCTGGAGGTTCTAGCATCTGTTTTTCAAGGGGCTAGTTTCTCTACTATTAAAGTACAGTTAGCAGCGATATCTTATTTTCATTCAGGGGAAAATACTTCCTCTTTAACTTCATCAAAATTTGTAAGGCCTTCCTTATAGGTACTTTTTGCTTAGGCCCCCAGTGAAGGATCTTAAACCATCCTGGGACTTAACAATTGTGCTGCAGGCCTTGAATCATAGTCCTTTTGAACCATCGGTTAGATCTGATTTAAAATTTTTATCATGGAAAACTGCCTTTCTTGTGACCATTACACCTGGTAGACTAGTATCCAAACTCCAGGCTCTCTCTTCCAAATCTCCTTTTTTGATCATCCACAAATATAGTTACCTTACGAGCCAATCCATTCTTCCTTCCTAAAATAGTCTTTGAAGCAAATATTAACCAAACCATTAATTTTCCTGTTTTCTTTCCCAATTTTGCTAGTAAAGATGAATACGTGCTTTATCTCTTGGATATACATACAGTTTTGCTTTTCTGTCCATAGAACAAAAGATTTCAAAAAGACAGAGAAATTTTGTCTCATTCTCCCCTAACAAATTGGATAAACCAGTTTCTAAAGTTACCTTAGCCAGATGGCTTACAGACTGCATTTCTTTTGTTTGCAGTCAACGAGGTTTTTCCTTGCTGAATCCTCCTAAAGCACACTCCACCAGAGCCATGACTACATCAGCTGCCTTCTGGTCTAGAACTTCTGAGAATGACATTTGTGCCACAGCTACTTGGATTGATACTCATACTTTTATTACTCATTACAAATTGGATTCGACTTCGAGAAGCAGGGCTACCTTTGGTTCTGCAGTACTCCAGAATATCAAGAGCCACCCAAGGTCACAGAATGAAAAGGACAGCATTGGATATTAAAGTTATGTATTCACCATAACTACACATCTGCATGTTGTCCATTTTCATTCTTCCTCAACTTCCTACCTTCCTTCCCCCTTCCCTTTAACTCCTGGAGTGACCTTATGATTGTTGTGGAACCTCTGTTCCAGGTTTGAATCCCAGTCTTTTCTATTAGCCTTCCGTTTGTTTTAGCCAGAGGTTAGCTCCTTCTATTGGTTATCAGACAGCAGACTCAATCTGAGGTATTGCTGGGTGACTAGGGCATTGTGGGTAAAGGGAGGAGCAATAGAGGTGGCTCTGAGAGCCTAGTAAATGTGGCGAGCCGGAGGTCAGATCTGAGACTGTTCATTTGAGGAAAAATAAAAATGGACAATGCACATGCACAGAGATGGTGAGTACATAACTTTAATTTTCTCTGATAGCAAACTTAACTAGTTCAGCTATCTGTGAGATTACATTACAAAGCACTAATCAATTAAGTTTAGGCATTTATGTATGTTTTTCAGCACAGTGGTGCAGTGGATACTGTAGTTGCCTCACAGCAAGTGGTTCCCTGGTTTGATTTTCAGCTGGGGTGCCTTCTGTGAAAATTCTGCATGTCCTCCCTGTATTTGCATGGGTTTCTTCTAGGTGCACTGCTTTCTTCCCACATTCCAAAGACATGCACTAAGTGAATTGGACAGTTTAGATTGCCCATAAGTGTGAGTGTGCGATATGGAAGAACAGCAGTGGCAGTGCTAGCCACTATCTGGTGTAAACCCTGGCTCTAGATGATTGTTACTGTTGAAGTGACACCCCAACGCCTCCCCATGTGCATAACTGGGAAAAGGGTTTTTTGATGACCGGATGGATGGATGTTTTTGTTTGTGTATGATTTTAATGTGCAGTTTGTCCACATATCTGTTATTGTTTAGTTTGTTTAACAAGCATGGTTTAGGTCATCTGTGTTGAACTCTATAGAGCCTGCTATGCGGTCACTGTTGGAAATAGACACCATTGCAGATCATTGAGATTTGGAGTCTTGGCTTGCTACTGTATTCAGTGTTACCTGTAGTTATTTACTGTTTTTTTTGTCTAAACTGGTTCACATACACTCTGAGTTTGCCCTCTTGGTTTTTCATTCCAGATGCCACATAGCCAGTTGTATGCACCCTAGCTAGGTACTGAACTTCCCCCACGGTGGATGCTATATACTCTGTGCCTTTATGAATGTCAGCTGATGTGACAAAGAGCTGTGGTTTCTTTAACAAAATAATCATACTTCTGAGCTATTGCTTATGTTGAACACAGTTTTCTCTTATGGTTTAGTTTTATAGATGTAACATGGAATATCTTCATCTTACTTTTGCCAGGTAGTTCTACCACATAATTATCACTTAATTTTTTGACAGGGTTAAAACGTGTGTTGCATGATGCCTGTATGTTATATTTCCTTTGGGGAGGTGCACCATCATATTTTGTCCCCATGTGCTCCCCAGCTGTTACACTCCAGTCACACCAGACCTTTTGCTGTTGTGTTACCTCTTTTGAGTGGTCTTATGGCAGGCCGATTAAGTCTGTAAATCTGGTCTTAATGTCTAAGATATTGTGTACAGCTCGCTGTCTTTAAGAGTTGTGTTCATGGACTGAGTTGAGAGAATTCTTTTCTCACCCTTTAGCTCTACATGTTGCTGTATGTTTCGGCTTATCCCAGTTAGGGGTCGCCACAGCGGAACTCCGGTCCGCTAATGTTTGGTAGTGGATTTTTACGTGCCGAGTTACCAGCCCTGATGCACAACCTTCAACGAAGGCACGCCCATTCATGCATGCCTCCACACAGAAGACGCTCTAGCTGAGAATCGAACAGAACAACGTCTTGCTGTGAGGTGGCAATGCTGCCACAGCACCACTACCGTGGTAATAAGAATACCTAACCACCTATTGGGACACTTATCTTTATGCACAGTGGAGTTGTGACAGGACAAGAGATGTTCTGCTTCTTCATAAACTGAGCTGATGCCTTCAGCACAGTGTTGATGGCAATTTAGTCATGCCAATAGATAGTTTATTTCTGAGTGGTAGCTGCCTTTACTCTTCGTATATGTACATTTCTGTACATTTGACTTGAAGTTGACACCGCCATCTCTAACAAAACCTTTTAGAGGAACAGCACCATGTAGAAGATTTATAATAAAAATGTATTAGACACCATTTCTGCCTTAGTACAGTGTACATCCTGGAAAGTTGTCTGGTAACGTGGTCCACCACTGGTGATTTGGGTAATCCTTTGCTGTAATAGAAGTTTTGGTCATCTTTAAAGTAGATGTTCTTCGTGTTTCACTGTTGCAGTCATTACATTTGGGTAAACTGCTGGCAGGTTGCCCTCAGTCGGCCTGATTAACAAAGTCTTGGGTCCTGCATCGTTGCTGTCCCTTCTTCCATGACGTCAGGTCATCAAGGGTATAAAACATGCAGCCGATGCCATTACATCAGTCTTTCTTGCCGCGGTGCCCGAAGCAGAAGCAGTTCGCAAGTGCTGGTTGGCCAACTCCTGAAATTTTCATTTTCAAGTTTCAGAACTGAAGTCTTCAACTAAAAGCTAAGTACCCCGTTGGGGAAACTTTTTCTTTCTCCTTACCGATGTCAGTAAAAGTTAATAATTGTATTACTTGTGGGAAGCAAATACCTCATAAGGATTTTCATTTGTACTGTATTCCTTGCCTAGGCCCTGACCACGACGTACCTTGCTGTCGGTTTTGTGCTTTATTTAATCAGCGCACTATCCGTCGTTGGGACATTTTTGCTTCTAAATATTTCGGTTCTCTGTTTAATTATCCTGAAATGACATCTGTTAGCTTAAGCCAGTCGCCAGTTCGCTGGTACTCAGTGAGGCGCTTTCGCAGTCCCTGATACCCACTACTTCTGATTCACAGGCCTCTACTGAGACCCATTCGGAGTCCGGTATGCCGCGAGATGCTTCACCTATGGAACCTGCGGATGTCTCTACCTTGGATGGGTCCGGAGCAGTTGTTCAGGCACCGCCTTCTGAGGGTGTATTTAGGCCTACAGACTTGCATATTATACTGACTCCACTTCAATACTAAGGCCTAAATCTCGATCTGTGTCTAAAAAACTGATGCCCAGGCCACATGTTCAGGCCCCTGTGCCTAAAAAACAAATGATCAAAATGGCTGAAGATTTAATTACTCTAATCAGGGGTAGTCAACACCCTCCTAATAAGAGGCCTAGGGCTGAACTTGACTATGACTCTTCTGAACAAGACTCTGTTTCTGTTGACTATTCTAATGACCTGGATTTTTCCATTCCTGCTTATGAGGACTCTGATGCAGAGGATTCCATTCCCTCTGCTTCTTCCCCTGAGGATTTCTCTTTTGGGAAAACTTTACATACCTTAAGGGAGCATTTCCACTGGGAAAGTCAGGATTTTTCTGAATCCAAAAAGAGGCTTTGGGATTTCCTCCTTCTTCCTCAGCATAGGCCTTTGGCTATGCCTCCGGTACTAGACATTGTTGATTGTGTTTTTGGAATCCAGTATGGCCCCTGATTCCTTGCCTCCTGCCCCTAGTAAACCAGACAGATACTACAGGGTTCCTGAGTCCCACAAATTAATTTTCAAAAATCCTGTTGCGGACCCTGAAACCATTTCTCAGGGGCCCAAGGGCATTAAGGCTTCTACTGCTAAAAATCCTACCCCTTCTGATAGAGACTCCAGGGCGCTGGATAGATTGGATAAAAAGGTTTATACTTCTGCAACCTTGGCAATCAGGGCTTTAAACTGTCAGTTCCATATGCTAAAATATCAACAGCATATGATGGGACTGCTTAAACAGAAAATGATGTTGATTTCTGACTGTGTGGAAAATAAAGATTTACAGGATTTATTGCATTCAGCTGAACAAGTTGGAAAACATACTTTACAATGTGGTTTTAATTCTTTAGAGGCCTCTTGCAGGGCTGCTGTTACTGGATCTGTGCTTAGAAGGCATGCTTGGCTTAAGGAGCAATCTCTGCCTGATCATGTTAAAGCAAAACTGTTGGATGCTCCTTTGCAGCAGGACCGTCTGTTTGGCAATAAGGTTAAAGCTAAATCTATGCAAACTGTGAAAGATTTCGTACAAGTACAACCTCCAAGATTTAGTAGGCACTGGCCTACTAAGAACTGGTCCTTTCCAGCTCCTTCCAGAGCCTCTCAAGCCAAACCCACACACTCCAAAAGCACCAGGTTTCATTCCGAAGGGACTTTCAGAGCTAAGCAAATGGGGTGCTTCCACTTCCAAATCTGGAAATAACAAGACACCACCCTGTGGAAAACAGTCTCAATGAATTTCCTTTAAAATTAACAAGCACTTACCTCTTAGCCGCCCCTTTGGGAGGAAAACTGGCTCTTCATGCAAAAAACTGGCAACTTATAACCCAGGACAAATGGGTTTTAAATATAGTGTCCCAGGGATACAGATTTCATTTCCACACGTTGCAAACTCTAAAAGGGTGGCCAGACTTGTCCCCAAATCAGTGGGCAGAGGCTCAGAAACAAGTACTTTCCCTCCTAAACATGGGGCTATTCAACTAGTACCAGAAGAAGAAAAGGGACAAGGTTTCTATTCCAGACTTTTCCTGGTACCCAGAAAAGACAAATCATGGTATCCAGTTCTGGACCTGTCTACTCTAAACACCTTTCTGGACAATCCAAAATTCAAGATGCTGACTCTTCACCATTTACTTCCTATGCTAGGCAAGGATGCCTGGTTGGCAACTCTAGATTTAAAAGAGGTGTACCTGCATATCCCAATCAGGGAATCTTGCAGAAGATACCTACACTTCAAAGCAGGCTACTTGCATTATCAGTTCTCTACACTGCCCTTTGGCTTGTCTACTGCGCCCAGGGTATTCACAAAGTGCCTGGCTCCAGTAATTGCATTTTGCAGGCAAAGAAACATTCAAATATATCCATACCTGGACGATTGTCTAATTCAGGCAGAAAACCAGGCCATTCTTCTAAAACATCTGGCATTTGTAAAAAGGGTTCTAACTTGTCTAGGGTGCACCATAAACGAAAAGAAATCACAACTGGTACCCTCTCAAAAAATTACATTCCTCTGTGCAAGCTTGAATACAACTGTCCAGATGTCTTTCCTTACACCAGAAAAGCAAATTCATTTGGTGACTTACTTCAAACAAGTGGCCGCAAAAACCCTGCTATCTGCAAGACAAATACTGCAAGCCTTGGGGTTCATGGCCTCCTGCATTCTTCTAATTCCATATGCAAGACTGCATATGAGGAAGCTTCAGTGGTACTTAAAAAGTTTATGGAATCAAAATTGTCACCGCCTGAAAACAATGATTCCTATCATACCTTGCCTGCGCCTAGAGTTCCTGTGGTGGGCAGAGGCCTGCCACCAAAACAAGGGACTGCCATTCACACCACCCCTTGCCGCCCAAACCCTAACTATAGACGCATCAGACTATGGATGGGGGGCTCATCTGGCAGGGAAGTGCATTCAGGACAAATGGAGCCCAACTCAAATGCACCTTCATATCAATCAAAAAGAAATGCTAGTTGTACAGAATGCACTGACAGCCTTCAAGGACTACCTTCATCCAGGACAACTAATGGTAAAGACGGACAACACCACGGTTATGTGGTACATAAACAAGCAGGGGGTACACATTCCTACCCCCTCTGCAGACTAGCCATGGCATTTTGGAACACTGCCTTGAGCTACCAAATACAACTACAAGCTCAATTCCTGCCAGGAAAGCTGAATATTCTGGCAGACTAACTAAGCAGAAATCTCATGGACCCACACAAATGGAAACTGGAACCACGGATTTTCAACATGTTGACACGCAAATGGGGGAGCCCAAACATAGATCTTTTTGCCTCACCCCAGAACTACCAGTTGGACAAATTTTGCACAAGAACTCCTCACAAAAAAGCCTGGAAAGTGGATGCTCTGTCCTTCAGCTATCTGTCTATGCCTTTCCCCCTCTGCCTCTGCTCTCCAAAGGTCTACTAAAAGTCAAACGGGACAAACCAAAAATTATTTTGATTGCTCCAGACTAGCCTCGCCAACACTGGTACCCACTCCTACGCAGTGTGTCACAAAGTTCTCCATGGCACCTGCCTCAGACACCTTCCTTACTGTCTCAGCAGGAGAACCAAATTCTGCACCCTCAGCTCCAAACACTGAATCTTGCAGCTTGGCTAATCATTTAAATTCCCCCTTAGCATCCCTCAGCAAACCTGTGATGGATGTAATTTTGGAGGTGAGAAGACCTAGTACTAGAACATCTTATGCTGACAAATGGAAAAGATTCTGTGCCTGGAATCAATCTCAAGGGATGAGCACAGCAGTGCCCAATTTACCTCAGATTTTGCAATACTTAACTGAGATGCTTCACAAGGGCCTGTCTTTTTCTTCCATAAAAATCCATGCCTCAGTCATTTCAGCTCATTACAACACAGACCCCCCCCCTTCTCTCATGCTCTGCTAAAGCAGTATCTCAGAGGGGCCAAAACTTGAGACCACCCAGGAGAGCTCCAACCCCTGCCTGGGACCTTAACTTTGTATTGGAGAAACTCACTCTACCTCCTTTCGAGCCAGCTGCTACTGTAGACTTAAAATTTCTTTCATAAACAGACTTCCTTTTAGCAATCACTTCAGCTAGAAGGATGTCTGAATTACAGACCCTTATGACAGTGAAGCCTTTCATCATCTTTCATGTGGACAGTGTGTCACTCAAGACCAATCCATCCTTCATGCCCAAGGTGGTATCCATTGTGGCTCTTAATCAGTCCATTCATTTGCCAACTTTCTTTCCCAATCCACAGAACAAGGGGGAGCGGATTCTGCATTCATTGGATGTACACAGACAACTTAGATTCTACTTGAACAGGACTAAATCTCGAAGAAAATCTGAACAACTACTGGTAGCATTTGCTGCAGGGGAAGAGGGGAAGGTTATTTCAAAACAAGCCATTTCTAAATTGATAAGCCATTGTATTCATTTCTGCTATAAGCACCATGGAAAACCTATCCCCGAGGGGATCAGATCTCATTCCACCAGGGCTGCATCTACTTCTACAGCCTTTCTCAGAGGTGTTCCTACCAGGGATATTTTAGAAGCTGCTACCTGGAGTTCAGTTCATACTTTCACCAAGCATTATCACTTACCAGTTTTCTCTAAATCCAGAGCTGGCTTTGCCACTGCTGTGTTGCAGGGCCTTATAGGTGGTCCTAATGCTGTATAAATCCATCCTCCCAACCATAGTTTTGGGAATCTACCCAAATGTAATGACTGCAACAGTGAAACACGAAGAACATAGTACAGTTGTGTACGCTTACCATAAATGTAGATGTTCGAGTGTATTCACTGTTGCAGTCCTGGTTACCCTCCCTCCAGCCCCCTGTTTTTCTCTTACTATACCTCTACTTTCTTTTGCTATGCTTAAAAGCCTTTTTGGTATATTTGCTTTTGTTTGGAGGTATATTTGCTTTTGTTTGGAGGTATATTTTTGTGTTTTTATTTACTTACATATATTTTGCTCCCCATTTGGGGGGCACCTGACATCTGGGGCAAGAAAAACTGATGTAATTGCGTCAGCTGCATATTTTATACCCCTGACGACCTGATGTCATGGAAGAAGGGACAGCAACTGACACAGGACCCAAGACTTTGTTAATCAGGCCGACTGAGGGCAACCTGCCAGCAGATTACCCAAATGTAATGACTGCAACAGTGAATACACTCAAACATCTGCATTTATGGTAAGTGTACACAACTGTACTTTCTTCCGTAGGAGGTAAGAAGCACTTAAGGTAGCCTAGTTTTGTCTGCTGCTTTCCACACCATTTAGATATGTGCAGGCCTCTACCAAGACCTTTCTTTGTTATGCACGTAAACATTGTGCATAAAATTGTCTCCTTTACATTCTTTACATTTTATAACATCAGTCTGAACAGGGAATGCCAAGGGCTGTGATCTAAACTGTTTATTGTTAAGCGGTCTTTTTACTATTTGCTGAACCATATTTCTGTGATTTCCTTACCCAAACAACTTAGGAATTCTTTGAATTGCATTATCTAGTCAAAAGTGCATTTTTTGAGTATGCTAACTCCTTTTGCCATATAGACCCTGAAGCTCCTTTTGGTAAATCTTTCAAATCCTGTAGATTTGGACACTCTGGAGTAGAAGGATAAAGCTACAACTACAGCCCAGCCAAGCCGGGTTTGATTAGCATATCAGGTGACTGACAGGGAGGGATGTGCCCCATTATCTCCTGGGAGAGAGGATTGTCCTGTGGGCATCTCCTGAGTTGATTCTGGGTGGTGACTGGAGACATTGCTGTAAGAAGGTGTGGTACAAAGGGGAAAAGGATGTAGACTTGAATGAGCTGTCTCCGTTGCATGCTGTCCCCCTGGTTACAACCACTGGGTCTGTGAGGGAGCGGGAAAGGACAAACCGAGTAGGGCAAAAATGTAAACCCATCCCCAGCTTGAAAAATGACAGCAGAGAATCCCTAGGATGTCCTTAAGACCTCTTTAGCCCCAGCTCAAATTCTGTCATTGGACCAAGAGTTGCTTGGAGTGCCGGTAGACCCATCAAAGGACATGAGGCATTGGGACAGCTGTCAGAGTGACAGAAGTGGAAAAAAAAACATCCACACAAAGCTGTCAGAGTGACAGAAGTGAAAAAAAAGATGTGCACATACAAAAATCTTCTAGATTCTGAGAGCATAATTCAGCTTATCACTTTTTTCTTTTTTACCTTTCCATTGCAAAATAAACATTGCACATTTTTCTGTTTGTTGGGGCTGAAATTTCCTGCTGCTATATACACACACACACACACACACACACACACACACACACACACACACACACACACTTCTAAAGTAGCCACATTTTGGCCTTTGGTATAAGAGTCCCTACTCTCTGGGCAATGTCTCTGCTGATCCATGTGATTACCTCTACATTTATCTGCATGATCTGGGACATAACATGGTTTTATGTGGTTAAAGGCATTATTTATTAATGCATATGAGGTGACATCCTCAAATGCAAATTTATCTGACCACTTTCCCACTGTAGTTAAGCAGGGGGACTGAATGAATGTGCTGTTCTTTTCTCCTTACTATAGTGGAGTACTGTGGCAGGAAGAGTTCCTCCTCAACTACTGAAGACTTTATTATGGAACTGTCCAGTGCATTGCTCTGTCATGCCAGAGACAGATGTGTATTGCCACAGTCCTTTGGAGGAGGGATAGCAATGACAAATCTGGAGGTGGGCATTAGGCTCACCAAACCACCACCCAGTGGTAGTCTTGCATCCATAGGTGCAGAAGAATAGGAAGGTATTTCAGGCCTCTCCAGTGATGTAGGTTGCATATCCCCCACACAGGGTGTGAGGTTAGGACATTGAAAAAGTTGACATTGCCAGGATGTCGGAGAGGGCATAAAGCTCCTGAATGACCCTCCCTGGAGAGCTGTCACTTTGATCCCAGGTGAAATTTCAAGTTAAGGGAATAAACGAGCTATGTCTTGTCTGGGCAGGCTTGACAAAAGAGTAAGGAGAGAAAAAAAAAGATATTGAATTATTGGAGAAGTAACTAGGAAGTATTGATGACCATCAGGACCACCATCTTTGCCCCAGTGACTGGGAACAAATGGGTTACTTGACCAGCAGGGAAACTAATGACCAACAGGCACTATGGCATAGAATGCAAAAAAAAATGTGTCTACTGTATATCTGTGAAACAGGTACTTGGACCTCCATCTACACCTTTATAAGCATTAGTTATGCTGTGTTTCTAAGAGTTCTAAGTATATTTTCCACTGCAGTCTTACATGGTGTGCCGACTCCCTCACCTTAGGCCTGTATTCAGGGTAGCCACTGCTTTAGTGTCATTTTTCTATCTAAAATTAATTGTACTGCAGCAGTGATCTCTTTAATGAAAACAGTGCAGCTCTTTGACAAACTGCCTGTAGTAATAGTTGTTCGACTACAGGGATTATTGCTACAGAATAGGATGCCATCCTGTGATCCTTCTTCATTCTTTCCTTACAGCTGCAAGGTTTTGGAAGTACCCATTACCGGGGTTTATCAAATTCTTGCTGTGGCATCAGTAGTGCTAACTAGAGGGGCCTACTCAACCTTCGGTCCACAAATGTCATCTAAACAGGTTCAATTGTCTGAGAGGTATAGCTGCCTTTCCACAAAAAGACTGCCAGTAGCACTGACTGTTCTCCTCTTTCTGCCCTGCATCCTTCTGGAAACAGTCCTGCCCTTTGAATGCCCAAAGCTGTGGTGGTCATACTAGGTGGGCAGATATGTGCCTGCAGATGAGTTCCTATTTGTGATGAATTGGTACAGCAGAGAGGCTTTTATTTGAACATCTGCTTCTGCTGTGAGCTTATCACACAGCTATACTTTCTGTATAAGCAAGGCATATTCATCCTGTTGTATTACTTGTTTCATAATTATTATTATTATTATAGTTTGCAGAAAGGTGCCCACTAGTGTCATGGAGGTAATTTGGAAGACTCTTGAGCTGCAAATGCTTATGTAGGCAGCACGTTGCATCATAGTTTGCACTGGTATGAGTTCACAGATGACCCTGAACACAAGATAACATTCATCAGTGAGAGATTGTTCACAGATCAACTGATAAAGCAGGCACATACCTGTTATTTTGGTTGATTGCCTATCTGTTCTTTTTGTCTCCTTTTTGTGTGTCTTTTTACTTGCCAGATGAACATGTTCTCTTCAGAGATTATTTTGACTACCACTGTGGTTGCTCTTTTTATTCATGCTAATGCAGTCTGCACACTCGTCAGAGACTCATTTGGCATTAGTAAGTGTATCCTTAGGCTCTGTTATGGTCTGATATAGGCTGGTAGGAACATCAGTCTATGTAAGGAAAGCTTGACTTTACTTTTCTAGGTTTGTGTCTCTGGCCCAGAGTAAGGGCACTCCCCTTATTTTTTAGTCGTGCTTCTTGAGCATTCTTCCTGAGCCTTGTAGATTAGGTACCATTTGATCTGCATACTGCTGTGTTGCACTGTACCTACCTCAACCCACAGAAAAGCTTTTGAGCTTCCCTAGGTATCAGTAAAGCACTTTGGGCCTCCCCATGCAGCAGGTAGTCACTTCTGTAACAAACACAGTCTTGAAATAAAGTGCACATTTTGAGACTTGCTCAGCTGCCTCCTAAAACAGGTTTCAGGCTTCATCTTTGTAGAAAAGCTGACATAGAAGGTACCATTCCTTAAAGTGAGTAATAGGGCTCCATGAGGGTTGTGCCAAATGCACCCAACTGTTACAAATGAAGACGGTCCCAGAAAAGTCAGAATTGTTGATTCATTTGCTTTAAATCCTTTGAGACCAGATAATCTATTCAAAGGCTAGTTTTGACCCATAGTTCTGCTTATAGACTCCTTTGTCTTCATTCTGGGTCACTTTATGCTTTACTGGCATGAGTATGCAGTATTACCCCAGCGTTTTTAGCCCTCTCAGAAGAGGTACGAGTTGCAGCAGGGGTCATTAGAAGAATTTCCTGTTTATTTAATTGGGTTTTTGTGTCTGTTGCAGAGTTTTAGTAGCTCTTCCTGTCTTTCTACTAAAAAAACAAATTGGGAAGGAAGAGGCATAGATTTTAAAGAAAAAATGCCTTTTCATTCATTGCATGATGAACTGGAGTAAAGAGGCTGACATTAAGAGTTAAAATGCAAGAGCTAAGTAGCATAAATGGGGAGGTGGCTTAGAATTAGTCCTGAAATTACAAAATAGATTCATCAAAAACAATTTCAGCTTGCTGGCCTGAAATGAAAAGGGAATGTGATTAGCAGTTTTATTTCTGTAATTTAGGCTTTCCTGGTATTTTTTTGTCTGTTTGTTCATGTGTTTCCCTTAGCCTTATGTGTAGAAGTTAACACCGTGGCTTTGTGGGAGTCTAAACCTTTACAGCTCTTTTGCTGCCTTATGTGGAATGGCATCAGTTCAGTGTGGCATGTTTATGAAGCTAAAGTTTTCCCTTAGGGTTTCACTTTCTTTGTCTACCCCTGGTTAGCCCCAACGCACTAACAAGGATTGAAAAGCCCCTTAAATAACCATTGAGATTTTATTGCTTTTCTTAGTCTTTACAGTGCCTGATGGGAGAGTGACAAACTGGTGCAGAAAAGCCCAGTTTGGTGTACTAGGGTGATGCTTTTGCCAATTCCAGCATAGAATTGTTGTGCATTGGCGATATCTCTTGTATGCACTTCTGTTAAATTTCATTTGCCAACCCTAGAATGGGAGTCTAGCACCCCCTACACCACCATTCACACAGCAAATGACATGGGTCTGTTCCTGTGGATGGCAGCACATCTTTGTCCATCAGATTCTTCACCAGACGCTGTAGCCCCTGCCTGTCAGAATAACAGGAATAATATTTGTGTGTGCTTCTTTTTTTTCTCCTCATTATGACAGTTCTGTCTCAGATAATCTGCCCTTTTGGAGGCCCTGCATTTGAGATTCTCCATGGATTGCCCTGTTCTTCCTTTCTGTTCTCTCCAGAAGAAGCCCGATGCTTATGTGTGAAGAAAGTTAAGAGGACCCTCGGTCATCACTCCCATTGAGGTTGTTCTTGACTCTTTAGTCCTGAGAGTTTTATTTGGAGTTAGGTAATTAACACCCCTGGTAATGCAGAGCAGTTGCATTTCACACCGTCTGCTGTAGTGTCTGCAGACTTCATTAGGAATACTGTTATTTTAAAGTGTAATTTTTATGGCCCTTTGTAAGATAGCTTCCATATTATCATAGCTGGATTCGTATGCATTTTAACTTAAATCATTTGTTGTCTTTGTTTCTGTTTTTGTCTGAAAATTCTATTAAAAAAGTGAATCGTAATAGTTCTTTTTTATTGCTATTTGATTTTCTGCCACTGACAATCTTGCTAAGATCACTGCTGTATTCCCTTCAGTTTTCACTTTGGATAGACAGCAGGGTAGTTTCAAACATCATGGTAGGGTAGTGGTTGGAGGAATCAAATGAAACAGGAAACAGAAAATGTATACCACCGGAAATGGGTATGTGTTGTTAATTATGAATTACAAAACGCTCCTGTATCTGGTCAAGACACTGGCTGACCTCTCATGTACATCAGATGTTAACATCCTCTGCTTAAATCACATATTTTGTCTTTGGACGTTGCATTATTTCAGATTTTGCCACTGCTTTTATATTTGTTGTCTGTTGTTCCCCTGTTTTTCCCCCCTGTGGTTTATTAGCTGTACTTAACGTAATGTTTGTTCTAATCAGCTGTACTGATTATTTTAATGTGTGTTAAGCAGCTGTGTGTTAAGCAGCTATATTGATGACTTTTGATGCATTACAGTATGTATTTATTTGTTGCATTTGCAATGCAGTGTGGTGTAAGTTTTTATCTATTATATTTGCCTAGGACAATGGCTGAAAAAGTTTCTTGGACTAGTCCACTTACCCAGTTAAATATATATTCTGTAATATTGTAGTACTGGAGTGAGTTAATTGTTACTTAGAAAGCAAAAAGATGAAGATGGAGTGGATGCACTGTTTATTTGAGACAAAGACTACATTAATTCATAATGGAAATGTACTACATTTCCTAAATATGAAAGCAAGTCCGAAATAACTGAGGGCAGCATGTGACAGGTGGTGGAAGAATCAGATGTGCCAAAAGTAATTATTGTGAACCAGAAGCATGTGTGTTAGAGAAAATGTACACTATCGATTATGAACTGTGAAATCCAGAGGTGTGTTTTTTGTCCTGTATGCCTTTTGCTTCACCTGCTAACCTTCAGACTTATGAATTTTACCCATTTGTTCCCTGTCAGAGAAGCATGCAAGGACTAACTAGAGAGAGCTGTTATCCATGCAGATGAAAATTCCTTTACCTTAGCTGACTGCAGACAGACAGCCTCCCTTGCAGCCTGTTGTTCACTGAGTAGCCCAGCAGTCACATGCCACAGGCTGTCCTGGCAGCCCGAGGGCCCACAAGAAAACTCTGATGTCAGTATAACACCTCTACTGCAACCGCCAGACTCACCAGGTGACTCCCAACTTTCTCCATTGATGGCAATCTCCCAACCTGTTTTGCCTACCTCATGCACATATGTGGTACCACACCTGTGCTCCCAAACGATACCATCTCTTGTTTGGCAGCACCAGGTCCATGCCCTTGGTCTGGGCTGCTTGCTGCGCCCACACAAGCTTCTGCTGTGTTCATGGATCAGTTAGGTGGAACCAGCTGCTTCTACCCTCAGAATAGACGTGCTATCCTTGGATGCTCATTCCCATTCTTGCCAACCAACTGCTTGAGCTGCTACTAGACCTTAATACTTGGCATATTAATATGGTCTGGAATATTCGCATACAGTAATGTGTTACTTGGTACTGAGTAGTAACTCGACAAAGCTCAGGATAGGAGGATCACAGCTGTACCACAAGTATGTATGTATCTGATGTGTAGAAGTCGAAGCTATTAGAAGTAGCTTGTGCATCTCTTCATGACTGTAGGCAACCTTAGCATACTTAAATAGTAAGGGAAAGCTAAATTTAAAAGTGATTAAAAGACTTTATGTTAAAGCTTATATGGTTTGTTACAAAATTTCACTGACACTTTAGTTTCCAGTTTGTATGGCTGTATCTGTATTGCAGGTTGATCGTATATTGCATTGTAGACAAGGTTTTATTTTTAATATTTTTGTAAATATTACAAATTTGAAAGTGCTGGGGCATTGTATGAAAGCTAATAAGATGAGCAGAAAGAACTATTTTAGCATGGGCCAACCTCACATTGCTATCAAGATACTGTAAATTGTTTTCAAAGTATTGCATGAAAGAATAACTGGAACTAATTATGTTAAAAATTATAAAATTAATTTTAAGACTTGGGCTGCTTTAAGTTGTGTAGTAATTTAGAGTGTGCTGTCATGAGCAGCTTTCCCTTTTATATTTTTTTGAGTAGCACATGCAGTCACAGGCATAATAGCATTTGTTTGAAGTGAATTTGTAATGCAAGTTTGTCTTTCTGGATTTACCACTAAAAGTATGGATGCCACTGGTGTACCTTTACAAGAGCAGTTGTATAGATAGAGACAGGAATGCTTATTTTGATGATCTGAAAGCAACGCCAAATTCTGTACTTTCCATCGCCTTGAAGCCGTGCAGCGTATGTCGACCTCCTAGGAGTGGTCTAGCCTTCTGTTCCATACAGTTTGACTGTTGCATGGTTTTATCAACCCAGCATCGGAGAAAGAGAACTCTATCTTTTTACCACATTCCTGTCAGAGAACTTCTGTGTGCCCATTTTTGAGATAACTTAGTGTCTTAGCTGTCCCAGATTTAGTTCTCATTTGTGGATCAGACTTTGGCCAGACGGTTTAAGCTCCTTGACTTGGAAATCAAGAAGTCAGTAGAATAATCATCTCTCTTCTCTTTTTTTTTTTTTTCTTTGTTACTGTCTCTCGCTATGTCTGTTTCACTGGCTTCTACCTTGGGATTTACTTTTTCTAGCTGATGATTCAATACTATGTTTAATGTCCCCCCACCTTAGCGGGTAGTCTCCTCCAGGCATCCATGATTGCTGTTCTCACAGTGGGTAAAGCCACTGTTGACTTTACTCCTGATACTACAGACATTGTGGCAGGTCTGCTGTCACATGCATTTGCAGCTGTCCCGATAGTGATTCTTTCCTGAAGACTTCTGCCTGTTAATTCTGGGTGGGCCCTCCTTGAAAGATCTCGGGATATTAGTGAGGACTTTCACAAGGACATCAGTTGTTGAAGTCAAGGACAGCTGTCCCCACTAGACATTCTTTCTCAAGTAAGTAGCAAGCTCAGACCACTATGAGAAAGGTGGCCTCTGCATGGACAACCACACCTACCCAAGTAGCAAACATTTTACCTTTCTGCAATTTTGGTCATATGTGTTTTCCCCAATTCAGAGAACCAGCATTCAAGACAAGTAGCTACTAGACAAGATCAAGAACAGACATGTCTACCTTAGTGAAAAGTTACTTTTGGAATATGATCCATTGTTAAAGGATGTGACTGCTTGATGTCAGCCCTCCCTTCAAAAGGGGATAACCATGTATTAATAGAGTCAGAAGCAGAGTTAAGGAAAGGGATTTTACTCCAATGACTTCTGAAATGGAGTTGCATAAATCCAACCAAAAGTCCCACTTCTCAACATATGTTCTATATGTACTGTACTATAACTGTAGTTTAAAAAATTATATTCTTTCTGACACTTTTCTGTCACATTTCTTATTGACTGTTGTGTGTGTGGAATTGTAATTGTTTAAAATATGTATGGCTACTCTCAGTAGTGATGCAGTGTGATTAGTAATTTAACGCATTCTCAGAACAGGCTTGAAAAAGGTTCAGAAGAATTAGTGCTCTACTGCAGTAAGTGACTGAGTGACTGACTAAACTTCTTTTTCTGAAAGAAGTTAGAGGTTCAGCCTATCATGGACCTCAGCAAATCTCATTCTTTGTACCAGGTTCTGCATGATCTTTCTTGGTTTTTCTACTGCTGCTACTGACTTAGTTTCTTGGTATATCTACTCATGAGATGCACCTTTAGGTACCTCAGGGTGTGGGAAGATTAAAGAAGCATTGTGTGTTTTAATTTGTGGACTCTGCATTAACAATATCTTCTTTTTTGAGGATATATGCAAGTTTCCCAAATATGCAACAGAATGTGGAAGATTTACGATCTTTGCCTGGAAGTGCTTACACAGGTATTTTTACACCCCAAGTAGACTTCAAATAATTTTTCCTCGGGTAGACAGCAAATGTTGGAGGTGTGATGGGGGCAGATAGAGGTAACCGGGAATATATTTTCTGGGAGTGTAATGAGTTGACAGATTTTAAAATTCCCTGCAGACTGCTGTGTCGGAGATGCTGGGTGAGCAAATTGGAATAACTACAAAATCAGAATTGCCTAGACATAGTAAGGCCTTGCTGACTCTGATTATAATGGCTGCCAAAAAAGCAATTACTAGAAAATGGAAATCAAAGTCTAAAACAACTGAAACTGGGATCTTTAGAAAAGGGTAGGAGCAAATTCAATAGGAAAAAACGGGAACTGAGGGATCAACAATACCTTCCTTTTAGCTTGCGTCTTCGCCAATATGTAGTGGTGGTGGTTTAGAATAAAGGCCTTATGGTCTTCCATTAACCTGGATAACTGGTGATGATGTTCCTCAGTTAGGGTTTCCTCCTTATAGCATTGGCGTAGGTTTGCCATTGCTGAAGTCTATGGAAGTAACCATCAGTTGTAAAAAAAAAAAAAGTCAGCTTTTCTGCAAGTTAGAAGATCACTTTCATTGTGCTTTTCTAGATGTATTGAATTGCAGCATTTCATTTCCTGTACTAGAGAGGGCCTGAGAGAACAAAGATCTGTCCAGCTTGGTGGTGAAACAGGGATGTATCAGCTCAAAATGCTTTGCCTGCTATACCATGTTCACTGTTTTCTTGGTACTCCTGTGTTCATGTATCCTAGACATTGTACTTACTGTCAGCTGCTGCACAGTCATTACCTTTCAGATCTGCTCTTGGGTTCAGATCCATGATGCCTCATAATGTTTTCACAGGCATAGCCTTCATTTGCTTGGTTTAGGTGTCTGTCAGGTTTTGACAATATCAGTAAGGTGACTGTTTTGGAGATTCCACTTTAGGGCAGTTGTAGTGTAGGGCATTATAGCAATAACCCATGCCTGGGTGTGGGTAATGCTGGATTTGCCCACAGTTGGTGTGGTTTGGTCACGAGGGCGAAACCCGAGTGGCCAAACAAAGACAACCGTGGGTAAATCCAGCATTACCCACACCCAGAAGTGGGTTATTGCTATTATACAATGACATTATTTAAGAAAAAAAATAATTACTTTTCTTAAATAATGGCATTGTATAATGCCTCCTTGCTGCCCTTCCACAGCTGTCTGGTATTCTAAGGCAGTTCTGATGTAATGCACATGCGTATGCTTACGCAGTACATCAGAGCTGTGGGCAAAAGCAATGGAGAAAGCAAGATCTCCGTTGCTTTTTACAAAGTATCTCGCTATGTTAAAGGAGTTTAACATAGCGAGACAGCTTTAAAAAAGCAATGGAGAATCTTCTTTGTTTTTTTTAAAGCTGTCTCGCTATGTTAAACCCATGTAACCTAGCGAGACACCTTTAAAAAAAGCAACTGAGATAAAAAGATCTCCGTTACTTAAGCTGTCATGCTATGTTAAACTCCTTTAACATAGCGAGACAGTGTGTAAAAAGCAACGGCGATCTTGCGTTCTCCACTGCTTTAAAAAAAGAGTTATACTAATGGAAAAAGTTCGGGCGACCGGACCTTTTTCCATTAGTATAATTCTGATTTACAACGTGCACGCTGACCAATCAGCGTGCACGTTTTAGAATATTAATGGGGCGTTGTTGTATAATTGGAATGTTTTCATGAAGCAGTTATACATCAGTTTGCCTGTGCTGTCTGCACTCCTCCAGAGGCGCTACAAGATCTGGTAAAAATTGAGGTGGTGGTTTGTTCATTGTCCTAAGCCCTTTTGACAGCAAGTAGTGCAAGTGAGTTAGTGGGATAATAGTTTAGGCATTTTCCTGGTGGTGGATCACATCCCAGAAAAATCACTTCTTTTGCTGCAGCTGTGCATTGTTGGTGGAGTACTGAGGAGGCACCTTTGAGAAAAAGCTATTCATGATCAAGATGAAAGCCATCTTCCCAAGGTTCTGTTGTATTCTGTTCTGTTCTGTACAGAAAAGTAGGTGGTAGGCATGTTCTCCATGAACTGGAGGGGAGTGTCTCTTTATGTAATCGGCCCATTCTGTTAGTACACATTTGCTTACAAGATATATGTATGTATTTGTATTTGTTTAGTGCACTGATCAGTATTGACCAATTTCAGTCTCAGCCCAAGGGGAAACGCACATTTCACAAAAAAAAATCCAGAAATGTAAGCAGTAGCAGAGTACTAGAGTACTTCAGACTAATTATATAGAAAAAAGTGTATATACGTTATAGTGAACAAGCATAATGCAGTGTACAGTCAAGCAGAGTGTAATGTACAATGTATGCATTAGTTTCTTAAGTGAGTCAGTCTTCAGTGAATCTTGAGAGAGGAGAAGGGTCTCCGAAAAGAGAGAGGTTAGGTCTAGTGTTGAAGCTGTGTTATGAGTTTGTATTTGTTGACTGGGAAAATCTGTCAGAGTAAAAGCCAGTTTTCTTTGAACAGAAGACTGTAAATTTACATATGACTAGAATGATAACCGTAACTCTTATTTTGGGTGATTTGTGACACCCTGACTTCATTTGTAAACATAGAAAAAAGGGGTTGTGGACAGGATAGATATACTTTAGATAAAGTAATAGAGTTTAAAAAATGATGCGAGTGTGTTGAGCTTATAAAGAGGTTCAAAATGAGTTTGGTTCAGTTTAGTAATAAGTGAATTTGCTTGGTTTATGAGAAATGCAGTAAATGTGATCTGCTAATATTTATTTCATGAAGAGAGGACAGTAAATGTCTATGCATGTCTGCATCATGAAGCAGTTTAATCAGGATGTTTGTCAGAATGAGATAGTATGCCTAAGATTTATCAGAAACGGAGAGATCTGTAATATGGGAAAAAAGCCATGTTGAGGGCTTATAGTATTGCAAGCATATACGAGTTAAACATTTGGGGTGTTTACTTAGAGGGATTTGGGTTGGAAGAAATGACATGAAATCTTTGAAGAGAGTTGTACAGTGGGGATGACCTCTCTCATTTTGGCCTTGCTTTATGCTGTAGGGATTACAGCTTTGAAGTACTGGGATGATTACCTGTACCACAGGGAGTGGCTCCTCCTGCAGCTCCCAGGTTTTGTGAGGTGTTAGGGGGTCCCAGGAAATCATCTGTTTTGACAGAATTGCTGTGCGAAGTGGACAGTGAGTAATTTCTGTTTCCTCTTCGGTCAATAAACTTGCGTGTTTTTGAATGATTTATCTCAAGCACTGGTTTGACCTTGGTCCAATTTATTTCTTGGTCATGGTGTATACATTTTGTGAATGTGTCTGCTGGTACGTGGCACAAAATGTGCAAAATGGCAACAGTCTTATAGTATTTTGCAAACTACCTTGCAAATAGATTCAAGTGCAGTTGTCATAGGGATCCGGGTTACGGTACGTCTGCAAATACTCCATTCTGCATGCATGTAGTAGTGGTTTTGCATAGTGTGCGACTCAGACACTCATTCCTTAACAACTGATATAATTTAAAAAATCTATAGTTGGGCGGCACATTGGGGATAATTGCCATCATCATCATGATTACTTTTCTTTTTCCTTCATTTCTTTGTGAATGGATTTCATATTGCTCTGATTTATTAGGCAGTTTTATATTTATTAGGGTAAGTAAAATGCTGAAGTAGTATCTATATATGTATCTAGTTCGCTACTGTATATTTGTTGTTTGTTCATGTATATACTGCTGTATGTTTGTTATTGCCACTTAGCCTGGGTCATTACTGAAAATGGTTCAGTTTGTAGGACAAGTTACTTTAATTCACTTGTGGGTTAACAAAGGAAATAAGTAAAATGATATGGTGAAGGGCAGGATTTTTGGCTCTACATGAGCGAAGTTATCAGATGTTTGAAGAGGATTGCGCATTGTTATTCTACTTTGAGGAGCCCCTTCCACTCCTTCATGGAACTTGAAGTTTCTAGTGGACGTTCTCGAGCATCGACCTTTCGAGTTGGCTGCCTGGGAGGGGCCTGAAGCCCTTCTTTTAGCGGGCTTAATTCCCACTGGCCATTACCTGGAGCAGGTAAAATTACAGGCTGCATGCATTGATCTGTTGGGGGACCTATCTTAATGTTACATAAGGATCAGATTTCTCTTAGGACCGTGTATTTATTCTTTCTTAAGATAGTGTGAGTGCTTTTGCTCATCCAGTTCTTTCTGCTGCCTTTTCTGTTCAGTGACAGAATCCAGGGAATAATGCACATTTCATTTGTTGGATGTTTGCCATCACTTATGGTTTCATCTGACAGGGAAATGCAAGTTTAGGAAGGTAAACCATTTTGTTTCCTTTGCTCCAGGCAGGGGAGGTATTGCAGTATCCAAACAAGACCCTTGACTGTTAGTTGCATTCTCTTTTGTTACAAGCCTGATAACTAGTAGTTACCAAATGCTGTCAATGATCATTCCTCCTTGGGGATGGCGGCCTCTAATGCTTCTTTTAGGATTACTAGTTGCATTTTCTTTTAAGTATCATAGCTGGCCAGTAACAAATGCTGTCAAGGGCTCTTCCTTGTGGCTGATTGTTTCTAATGCTTGTTTTAGGACTGACAATTGTGCATTGTCTTTTATCCACAGGTCTGTAGATAGCCATTAGCAAATGCTGTCAAAGATCATTCCACCAGGGTGGCAGCTGCCTCTGATACTTGTTTTTGGAATGTGGCAGATGTTTGTGCTGCAGCCAGTCTTTCCTGTAATACTATATTTTACTTACAGTTTAGTCCTCCACTCTGGGAATAGGGCTTCCTTTGGTATATTTATACTAGGTTTACACCTTCTGATTCCTTGATTAAGTGATATCTTTGGCTCCTACCTATTGCCTTCCCATTATGTGTTTGTGAATATTACTTGGAATTTCTCTGAAGTATGATCTCACTGTGGGGTTCCTTTTGAAGTAATGCGCAATATATGTGAGTGTCCTGAGCATCAGTGTACCTTTGAGAGGGCAGTCTGCATTGGGGTACCCTTTTGCCTATCATGTTCTTCCTCTGTGCCAGGAGGATGTGTATATTTAACTACTTGGCACTAGAGGTTACAGTTTGAATTACAAGTTTATAAATTTACTAAATGAGTTTATTTCAGCCAACTACCACAGTGTTGTGGTAGTTGGTTGAAATAAACTCATTTAGAAAATTTATGAACTGGTTGGTCCTGCTAGTGGTTTACAGTGCTCTTATACAAGTTATTTGGTTGTCTGTTGGGCACTGGTTTTGCTCTTTATTTATTCATTGTGAATTACAAGTTTGTTTGATCTGTGTGTGTGTGTGTACTCGTGCGTGTGTTTGCGTAGTATGCACCCCATATTCAAACGAAGTCAAGTACTTGGTATTGTGAAACAGCTCATGTCCTACACCTGGTGCAGAGATGCCAGATGAGCTTGGGGGGCTTGTACAGAAGACAGAAGCTTGAGATTTTGATGAGGGGGCACCTGGATATGGGTACCTAAATGTTAACTTACTGCAAAAAGCCTTCTCACAGTTCATTCTGTTTGAGTAACTGCATGCCTGCTATTTTCTGGGTTATACAGCTGTTTTATTCATATTCATTTACTTTGTAAAATAAGAATCCTGCATTATGGTTTGGACCCAGCATTTGGCTTATTTATTGCTGCCCTTCATTGGTTTCCAAATCTTTGAGCCGTTGAAGGAAGATAAATATCTTTACACATATTAACTGATAACATTTACTGATCTTTCTGAGTACCATTGGTATTTGACCTCTGAAATTACTGCTTTTGTTTACTTGTGATGGGAATTTTCAGCTTAGTCTTGGGGCAACTTGGCAATTGCAAGTAATTCTAAAAATAGTGGAGAATTGTAGAGTGATTTTAAATGTAACTGAAATTAGGTTAATGGTTTTGGGTATCGACCCCTGTCCATTAAGCTGCATTTTTCTACCATGTGACCTAATATTACATTAAAATTTAGAAAGCCTGATTACAAATAAATACATTATCCCTGTTGAGGGGGTATGTAATTTGGTGTGATTTTTAATTTAGGAAAGAAAATTAGTTCCCCAAAGCGTCTTGTAATTAGAAAACATTCTGCATCAGACCTTCCGGAGGAGCCTGAAGAGTATTCTGGAATTCTAACAGAAACAGAGTCCAGCTCAGATGCTTTCCCATCAAATTCAAACATCTTCTCTTGTCCAACGGAAGAGGAAATCACGGTTATTGAAGAAGTTAGAATGGAAAAGCCAAAGGTAATTTATAATTTTGATTTAAGCATATCTGTGCTTGTCCAGTCCTTTTTTTGCATTTAAATGTATAAAACCTACTAAATTAAGAGCACATATTTTCATCTTCCTCTTATATGAATTACTTTGTTTTTCTCCTGTATGCTTTTGAATCATAATGCATGGTCATCATAGTTGCTGTTGCAGTTACATATTCTTTAGAAATTCCTGTCTACTTCCAGGAGTCTGTGGCTGGCCCGAACACCAGAGAATTTCATCATCCTCCAGCAGGTGGATGCCTTCCATGCCAGATGTTAGTGGTATAAAGGAGTCGTCTGCCATCACCATATTCAGTTCTTTTCATCCTGTGTCAGTCTGATGCAGAGTGCTTTTGGTTGCTTTGATAGTTTCAGTCAGGCTTGAGACCAGGGGTCATAAAAGATAAGTACCCTGTTGGGGAGCCTTACATATTGGGAACAAATTTTTCTCAGGGACTTTCATTTCTGTTACTTGTTCTGCTTAGGCCCTGAGCATGATGTCCATAATTGGCAGTTTTGTGCGTATGTTAACAATACGGCTGTTACATTTAGGGACGACTCCTTACTAGACACCTAAGGGAAACTAGTGTTTGGCCTATGCATGCTATGTTATCCACCTGTCTTCGGGTTCCCCAGTCCTTAAAATTGCAAAGGTAGGCCTCCATTTCTTTGTTTCCTTCCACATCCTCTCGAGCTGGAACTGGGCAGGTGTTTGTCAGATTTGCAGTTACTGTGCAGGCTCTAGTGTCTGACACATATGCCTTGGTTATGGAGGAAGAGGGTGGAATCCCTCCAGTGGTAGTCAGGGAAGATCTTCTTGAAGACCTGGCTGATGCTGCAGCCGCCTATCCAGATCCTGAGGCCTTACCATCTGTCGGACACAAGACCAAGAAGATGTAGCAAACCTACTGACCAACAAATTCAGCTCTGATTTTACTCCCGCTTCCCCTCAACCTTCCCTCGGGAATTATAAAGTATTACTCCCTCTACTATCACTAGGAAAGAGGTCCTTAATGCTGTATCTAAGGCCAAGAACACAGCATCAGTGGGCCCAGACAGTGTCCCAGGATGCCTTCTAAATAGCATGAAACATGACTATCAGGCCCTCCCGAATTGCTATTTAACTGTAGCCTTCAAACAGGCTCTGTGCCTTGTGAATGGAGAACAACAACAGTAATCCCTCTGCACAAAGTTGGGCCATCGACAGACCATGGAAACCACAGACCCATAAGTCTCACTAGTCTCGTATGCAAAGCCATGTAAAGAGTTGTCATAGAAATGATAAATAATGACATAGAAAACCCCCTAACACTGGACCAACCCAATTTTGTTTCATCAAGGGCAGGTCATGCCTACTTAACCTGGTGGACTTCTTTGAGAAGATCAAAGCAGTGGATGAGGAAAAAACAGTTCACACTGCCTACCTTGACCTGGCCAAGTCATTTGACACCATGTCCCACTCAGACATTGTTGACAAAACTCAAGAGGTTGGGTATAAACGCTCATGTTACCTGATAGATAGCCAGCTGGCGCACATACAGGACCCAGGTAGTTAAAAAGGTTTACCTTCATATTATCGGTCACACATGATCGACGACTTGCATATCTGTAAAACAAACAGCACCAGAATTACCCATTCTAAAGATGTAAACCTTTCCTATGATATAAATAGGACCTACTGGAGAGACAGTTATGCATCTCAGAGACTACCCCTTATGTGGAACTGGCTTCCCATCCCTGTGAAGCAGAGTTCCTCCATAACCCAATTAAAGTATAACTTAGACAACTGGATGAGGAACAGGAAATTCATCCCTGGTTTGGCACCTATGTCTCTAATGGACACAGGCAGCCTGTAAATGGTTCATCTCCCAGATTCCTGTTTGTAAATGTTTCATTTCCCCAGCCCCTTTTTACACTTCTCAAGGGTACAAGAACGTTTTAGATTTGGGATGCATGGCTAGGCGTAAAAAATCCCTTGTGGTCATTGGCCTAGTAATCACCCATTTTGAACCTTTCCATGCCGAACAATTTTTAGTGGTACCAAAGTTCAGAATGCAACCTTCACAAACTTCTGCCTGTCATCATGCCACAGGCATGGAAGATAACCTTGGATTTGAAGGATATCTACCCTCGGATTCTTATTGCACAGTAACACAAAGTTCCTTCACTCCACAGCAGGAGGATCCCATCTCCAATTCTCTTTTATTCCCCCAAGAGCAACATTTTATTTCTGTCCAACATTTTGACATAGTGCAACTTGTAAAATCTGCAAGCATGGTGCACATAGATGAGGCTTACATTGATGGTCTCATAGCAGAGTTATACATTTCTTTTTCTACTATTTGCCCCTCAGGTAAACGTAGCCAGCTTGGGACACCTCAACTTAATGAAATCTGTTATTCAAGCACATTACCTCACAGTTGTGTAATTCAGTTGTCCTCCTTTCACTTGGACATAAACTCTTGGAGAATTAATATCCATAGAGATGTATAGAATACAAACATTCCTAATTAGTTGTACAAACACAAACCTAAGAACAAAAACGGAAACTGCTGGATCCTCTAACCTTAATAGTTAATTTCTGTGGGATTTGGGATAATTCCTAAGTTTTCTACTTGTTTAATGTAAATTTCCCCTCAATGTATTCAGTTCCAACTTTTTTTAGTTTCTCCATTTCAGAGGTTATCGTCTCAGTGGGTGGGATTTCTTCATTGACATCAAGGTTTTAGTGTGTCCTGGGAAATTATTTTAATGCAGCTCAACATCTTCTCTCTAGTGAGTAACTCGTGATGCCCTATTATCTTATCCGTACTTTGCTGTATCCTTGCTTTAAATTATCTCAATTTAGGGCAGTCCCAGAATATATGATCCCAAATACTTCTGTCTTGAGTTTACCATCTCTAATAGTTGGCTTATTCTGCGGATACGTATGACTTACTTTGACCGGAGTGTAAAAATACTTGTGGAGGCATTTCCATGCAAAAATGTGAAATTTCCTAGATTTTGTGACATATCTTGGAATAATGCTTATCTGAGCCAATCCCCTGATGCTATTTGCATGTCTAGCTTGGTGCTTCACTCTTCTGTGTGAATCAGCATTGTGTCTTTTTTGAACTCAAACCTTCCTCTATATGCTCTATAGATATTTTTTTTTTTCCTCATTGTGGTCTCTGAATGTACCTTTATGAGGTATTGAATTAATGGGTGTGAAGTTCTCTCTTCCTGTTCCCTGAATTGTGTAGTGGCCCTCTCTAAACCCAGATATACTAATCTGTTCCTGTTTCCTAGAGAGAATTTGATCTTTGCTTGGTCCCACCCAGTTTCTCTTCCCATTCTGCAAGATCTTCCCAATAGTATATCATCTGTTTTCAGCTTTCCATATCGTAGCCACATTATGCCTTCAGTCCCGATTATATCCCCACTTGTCTTCAGTGGATAATAACTACTCTTTCCATTTGATAAGAGAGTTGTGTGCCAGCAGATGCCTCTAGCCTAGTGCATTGTATCAAAATACATAGCTCTCCCATGTTGTGTCTGCAGAGAGTTCTCATACATCCTTTTCCAGAATTGTTGAACCATTCTGGTTATGGAATAACCTATTCTCCCATTTTGCCTTATATTCACTGTCTAGAATAACATACATGAGTTTTAGTTTTGTGGCCTTAGAATAATCTTCCAAGTTGACTAAATCTAAACCTCCTTGTTCTATGGGAAGTTGTAACTTTTTCTGTTTGATCCCCCCTCCCTCTATTGTCCCATATAAATTCTTTTAAATTCTTATTAATTTTATCCTTTGTATCCTGCTTGGGAGAAAAAAATATGCCTGACTGGTATACAAAATCAGGGGGAACCATAATCATTTTGACAGTCAAGATTTTATGATCCAAGCTCATCTCCATCAATTTCCATGTGCTGAGATTTGTAATAATCTTTTATGTAGTTTTCTAGCCACTTATCCACTGCCACAGAGTGAACTGTGGTGCTTAACCAAACCTCAAGGTATCTTATTCTCTAATACCCCCAGAGATATGGGTACATTTGAATCCATTCATGCTTGGGAGCATAGTTTACTGCTATCGCTTTAGTCTTTAGGCTGTTAATTTTATATCCTGACAACTGTTCTGAAGTTATTAATATCATAAAAACACAGTTTAAATCTCTTTCAGGCTTTGTGAGGTATAAAATATCATCATCTGCAAACAACATAATTTTCTCTTCTTCCAACCTCCCCATTTGTATGTGGCTGTGGTGGATTTTCTTATTTCAATTGCCAGGTCTCGAGGTACAGAAACAACCAGTAGAGAGGGGACAGTGGACATCCCAGTTGTGTCCCTTGTGAAATATTGATAGTATGGAAGAGCATGCCATTGCTTTTCAATCTAGCTTGTGTGTTGATTTAGTTATTTACCAAGCCAGTCCTCACATCAGGAAAGCCATAGATTTTTAAGTTGTCTAACAGCAAAAACTCAACTAACCCTGTTAATGGCTTCCTTTGTATAATTTCCCACCATGATCATCCCTAACTACCTTAGTTCTGCTTCCCTTTGCATCATTATTGTTTTAATTATATTGCCAAATGTTTTCCACCACTCAGCAAAACCACACTGACCTAAACTTAAAATTCTAGGGAGTATGGGGCCAATCTTTCTGCTAAAATACATGGGTAAAATTTTATAATCATGACTTAAAATTGATGTTTGCGTATATGATTGGGGTCAGTAGGGCCTTTTCCATCTTTAGGCAGTGTAACTATCACTTCCACCTTTCATTAATCCAAGATATGCCCTTGCCACTTTGTTTGCATTAATTTTGCCCAGACAGGGACAATTTTGTCCTTTACAATTTTCCAAATTGCCATTGGAATGCCATCTTCGGGTGACTTCCCCAATCTCTGTTTATTAGTATTAGTCAATATGTTTTCCATGCTTATCATCTTAGATTGTTTTTCTTCCTCACTAAGCTGTGGAATATTTAATGATTCCAGGTGTTTTTGTCTTTCCAGCATCCTACTTGTCTACCTTATTATCCCTTGTATACAGATTGCGGTAAAAATCTGACAATGTCAGCTATATTGTCTGAGTCAAGTTTCATCCTTTTTGTAATGGGGTCTCCAGGTTTAGGTATCATTTTCTCAACTTTTGCTGTCTTCATTTTGAGCCAGTAATTTATTTCCCTTTGAGTTATTATCAAAGTGCAAGGTTTTAATTTTGCCCAGCCCATATTTGTGCGGGGTGTTGAAATATTCTCCCATGTCTAACCTCAGTTTCTGCAAATGACTGTTAAGTTCTGGGGAAGATTGGTCCTGATGCTGCTCCTGTATCTCCAAAGTGTCCTTGAGTGCTTGTAGTTACTTAAGTCTACTCTTTCACCATTGGTCATCCCCATTCTTGCCATTACCATCACTTTAAAAGTATCCCATGCTGTACGCAAATATTCTGATGTCCTATTTAAACTACTAAGACCTTCAAGCAAATACTTCATAATCCTTTTCCTAGTAACTGCTCCATTAAGCCAGAATGTTGGGGAAGTGCCAGTGCCTGTCTGTATACTAAAATTTCTTCATTTCCAGTTTACAAAAATGGGAACATGGTCAGATTTAGCTATAGTGTGAGTACAAGTGTTATTAACTTGATGTAGATGTTCTTTCGAAATGTAGCATCTCTCCAGCATAGCCCATGTATTATGCCTTCCTGAGTTCATAGGTGTTTACTAGGCTAACGACCATAAGGGCCTTTTTAAGCCTAGCCATTCATCCCAAATCTCTGCGAAGTTCTGCTACCCTTGATAAGTGTAAGCATGGGCCTGGGAGATTAACCATTTACAGGTTACCTGTGTCTATCAGAGGCATAGGCGACAAATCAGGGATGAATTTCTGGTTTCCCAACCAGTTGTCCAAGTTTCACTTGAATTGGGTTAGGGAACAACTCTGCTTCACATGAATGGGGAAGCGTGTTCCATAGACGGGGGGGTATACTCTGGGATACATACCTATCTCTCTAGCAGGTCCTATTTATATCCCAGGCAAGGTTTAAGTCTCTAGAATGGGTAATTCTGGTGCTGTTTTTTTGTGGACATGCAGGAAGTCCATCAGAGCGGGGTCTAACAATGCCCTGTATGCCAGGCATAGATCTCCCCTCAAAAGCCTATAGGATACAGAATACAGGGATAGGGCCTTGAGGCGGTTTGCATAGGACATATTACTTATGCCCTGTATTCTTTTAGTGAGGAACCTCTGTGGACGTTCCAGTTTTTGGATATGCCTGGTTAGGTACATGCCAAAGGGGGCATTGCACTCCATGATAGGTATGATGAATGCCAAATAACAGTGGAACAATGACTTCCTTGGACTTAGATGCCATACCTTTGTTTATAAGTTGCATAAATAGAATGATTTCCTCACCGCTGTAGACACATGATGATTAAAGGCTAGATTACAGTCTATGTGTGCCGCTAAATCCCTGATTACTGGGTCAACTCTAAGCGGTATGTTGTCAATATGATAGTTACCAGGGATGGATGACTTCCCAAAGGATACTCTTATGCATTTCTTGGCATTTAGTTTTAGTCCATGGCTCTGACACCAGTTGTTTGTCTGTGTCAACCCCTCCTGTAGAACATTTGTGCCAGTGTGAGATTCAGTGACTGCTCCTAATTCGCAATCATCTGCAAATTTGTCAGCCAGAGACCACTGACATTAGCCTTGATTTCTGAGAAGTAAATGCCAAAAAGGGGCGGTCCAAGGACTGATCCCTCTGGGACTCCACTTGTGACTGAGCTCTTTGTAGAGGTGGACCCCCCAATTGTAACTTCCTGAGTCTTGTCTGTGAGACAGCTGGCTATCCACCGGGTGACATACAGGTTTGTACCCAACATCTTGAATTTGTCAACAATGCTCGAGTTGGGGTATTGTGTCAAATGCCTTCGCCAGGTCAAGGTAAGCAGTGTGAACAATTTTGCCTCCATCTATTGCTTTGATGACCTTCTCAAAGAAGTCCACCAGGTTGAGTAGGCATGATCTGCCCTTGTCAAGACCAAACTGGGTTGGGTCCAGTGTCTGGAGGTTTACTGTATCTGTGTTTATCATCTCCATGATAATTCTTTTCATGGCTTTACATACAAGACTAGTGAGACTTATGGGTCTGTAGTTTCCAGGGTCTGTAGATGGCCCACCTTTGTGCAGAGGGATGACTGTTGCGTTTCTCCATTTATGAGACACGAAGCCTGTTTGGAGGCTATGGTTAAATAATTTCAGATACATAATTTTTTCTCTGCATTTTGGCTATCCATTGTATCCTGGAACCCAAAAATATTGAGGTATTTGAGGAAATACTGCCCTCCCCTATTGGTATGAATTTGTCTTGGACCTCCTGAGACATCCTGAAATGTGTCTAAATTTTAATCGCCTGTCAATGTTATCACTTCTTAAAACTCCATAACCACCTCCATTATTTTTTTTATTTCAGACCACTTAGTTTTGGGTAGTAGGTATATTGCAGCTATTGTCAGCCTGTGACCGAGCCAGGAACCTTTAAAACATATCTGGCTTGTTTATCTCATTTGGTCTCCTCTGTTTTAATTGGGTATCCTTTTCTAATTAATATCAAAATTCCTTTTTTTTCATTCTACCTGGAGCGCCCCACACTGTACCCTGTTTTCCTATTTGTCTTTATTGGCTCCTTGTGTTCACTTTGATTCAAGTGCATTTCTTGAAGCAAGGCAATGTCAGTCTTTCCCTTCATCAAATAAGAAAAATTATTTTTTCTTCTCTTTTTCTGTTCTTGCAAGCCATTTATATTTCAGGAAGTGAATGGAAAATTCATAGTTTCATAGTTTAATAGTATAGTACTAGGCTATCTGCCCTGGGGCATTTGTAAGCCTAGCCATAGTGATGTGGCATTTGCCACCCCATGAAATGGTACAAAAATGTACAGAATAAATTAAGAATACTGTGCCTAGTAGTGACACAGTGAAGGTCCCCTTATATAATAGAATTAGTTTACTGTGCCCCTGTCTAGCAGTGACACAGATGTGACCCCTGGGGTAAACTTACGATCTCCCATCCACTCATCAAGATTTCTCTTGAAGAGAGTCAGTGAGGGGCTCTGCCTAATACGAACTGGGATCCTGTTCCAAAGCATGGGAAGCCTCTGGGTTATGAATCTATCCCTCCAGCATGTCCTATTCATACTTGTGCCGAGGTTTAAGTCTTTAGCTCTCATGGTCCTGATGGACTTGGATTTTTTGAGGTGGAGCATGTCCATCAGATCCTGATTGGACATGGCCTTGTACATCAGGCAGAGATCACCTCTGAGCAGGTGGTATGATACTGAATAGAGCTGAAGTTTCTTTAGTCTGGCAGAATAAGACATATGTTGGAGACCCTTGATCCTCTTGGTGAGGTACCCTTGTGGTCTCTCCAGCCGCTGCAAATGCCTGGTGAGGTACATACCAAATGGGGCATTGTACTCAATCATGGGTCTGATGAGGGAGGAATATAGGGGTACAATGACATCCTTGGATCTGGATGTGAATCTCTTCATGATGAGGTGTGCAAGGTAGAATGTTTTTCTAACCACTTTGGCAACGTGGGTATCAAATGAGAGGTCGCTGTCAACTTGGGTCCCTAGGTCTCTGATTACTTTTTCAGTACTCAGTGGGTTGTTGTCTATGTGATAATTTGTGGGTACTTTGTTTTTCCCAAAGGGGGTGACTATACATTTTTTGGCATTTAGTTTAAGGCCGTGACTCCGGCACCAGTTGTCCAGTTCTGTGAGGCCTTTTTGTAGGATGTGTGTGTCTGCTGGTGTATCTGCTATGGCGCCTAGTTTGCAGTCATCTGCGAACTTTGTCAGCCACAGCCCTCCCGTGTTTGCTTTAACATCTGAGAAATAAATGCCAAACAAGAGGGGTCCCAGGACAGATCCCTGTGGGACACCACTTGTGACTGGCTTTGAGTCTGACATTGCTCCAGCGATTTTAACTTTATGGGTTCTGTCCTTTAGCCAGTTTGCAACCCATCTAGTGACATAAGGGTTTATATTTAAGCTGTTGAGCTTATCTATGATGCCTGAGTGGGGTATTGTGTCGAAGGCCTTGGCCAAGTCTAGGTATGCTGTATGGACTGCTTTGCCCTCGTCAATGGCTCTAGTGACTGTTTCGAAAAAGTCAACCAGGTTTAAAAGGCAGGATCTGCCCTTTACAAAGCCGAACTGGGTGGGGTCAAGTGTCTGTAGGTCCCCTATGTCTCTGTTTATGAGTTCCATGATAATTCTTTCCATAGCTTTGCAGACCAGGCTGGTTAAGCTTATGGGGCGGTAGTTTCCAGGGTCTGTAGAGGCACCCCCCTTGTGGAGTGGGACCACTGTTGCTGTACACCAGTGTTCAGGTACATATCCCGAAGTAAGGCTAAGGTTAAATAGCATTTTTATGTGTGGGTTTAGCTCCTCTTGGAGTTCACGTAACACGCAACCCGGGATACCGTCAGGTCCCATTGATGCTGTGTTTTTTTGCTTTGTTTAGGGCGGTTCTCACTTGGACATCTGAGATGACAGGGAGATTACATTCAGCTGGGATAAGTATTTCTTCTTTTGGGGGTGAAGGAGGGGAGAAATTTGCACTGAACCTGTCAGCCAGAATGTTGGCAATATCTGTGGGTTCAGTGTATTTTTTATTGTTGTGAACCAACTCAGCATATCTGAGAGTTTCCGCCCAGGTTTCTAACATAGCTGAAGAAGGCTTTGTGGTTATCTTTAGTGTCCTTAGCGATTTTTCTCTCAAAGTTGGCCTTGGATGTTTTTATGAGAGAACGTAGTTTTTTGCTAATGTTGATCAGAGATGTCTTCCCTTCATGGGATTTTGCTCTGACGTGCAGTAGCTTCCTTCTTTTGTTATACAATTTGTTTATGGCTGAGGTCCACCAGACAGGACGCTTACCTTTGGTGGAGAGGGACTTGGATTTGTTTGGGATTGCATGATCCATGCATTCTTGGAGATGTCTATAGAAAGCATTTGTGAAGGATTCGGAATTGTGGGATGTGGTATCCACTGGCACAGTGGGCTTAAAGGATACCATCTCAGTCTTAAGAAGAGTGAAGTCTGCTTTTGAGAAGTTTTTCACTGTGGTCTTTTGTGCTGGGGGTGGAGGTGGGATATGTATATCCAGGGTGATTAGTTTGTGGTCAGATCTCACTAGTGAGGGGTATACTTCCAGTGTGGAGCATTTTGTCCCCATGTTTGTGATGATCAGGTCTAGTATATTATCTCCCCTAGTGGGAGAGGTGACTAATTGTTCCAGTGCATTTGAATTTATGAATTCCAGGAACCTTTGGGCTAGGGTATTAGGGCTAGAATAATGTACCCAATCTATGTTTGGGTAGTTGAAGTCTCTCAGTATGATGGTATTTTGTGATACATTCATATCCTCCAGTGTCTTCAGGAAGGTTGAGTGGAGTTCTTGAGATTGGGAGGGTGGTCTGTAACATGCTACCAGTTGTATAGCAGTTTTGCCTATGGTTAGTTGCACCTGTATGGTCTCTGATGCTTCATGTGTTGCTACTAACCTGGAGGTGTGGGTGTCCTTGATGAATATGGACACTCCCCCTCCCTTTGTGGTTCGGCCCGGGTTTTGGGGCCGAAAAGCATGATACGCGGTATAGCCTGGTAACGCTGGGGTGCTCTCAGGTGCCTTGAACCAGGTTTCAGTTACTGCACAGACGTCGATGTTCTCCATGCTGAGGAGTGCATCAAGTGCCTGCATCTTGAGATTTAGACTTCTGGCGTTGAGCAGCATTACCCTTAGTTTTTTTCATTATTGTTTTCTAAGGAGGTGGGTTTGTCTTTTGAGCCTTGCCTAAAAAAGGCACTATGGGAGTGGCAAGAGCCTTAGCCAATATCCGGAATCCCAGTGGTGACAGGTGTAAGCCATCCCTTGCGAAGCAGCGTGGCTTGTCCAACATGTCATCCCAGGCAGACAGACATTGGATCCCCTTAGAATGACACCAGTACTTGAGCCAATTGTTAAAGCTGATCATCTTGTCTTTGTATTGTAGTATCATTCTTGGTGAGGGCAAGATGCTGCTCAGGGTCAGGGTCATACCAGCCTGGGCTACATAATCGGAGAGCTCCTCTATGTCTCTTTTCATGTAGTCCAGGGAGGTACGTCTCAGGTCATTCACACCAGCATGGACAATGACGGAGTCATATTTGTACTTGCTTTGGAGTGACTCGAGTGCATGTGTTATGTGGCGAATCCTAGCTCCCGTTAGACAGCTCACAGTCATCTTCTCCTTGTTCAGCCTGGTCAGTGGGACATCAGTGTGTCTGACTATAGAGTCACCTATTACTAGTGTATCAGGCAAGGTGTTTGGCCTTAACGGCTGTGATTGGTTGACACACTGATTTATTGAAGTATGTGTTGCCTGTGTTTTGTTTTGAGGTGGTGGATTTTTGGGTGTCTGCTTTGGGAGCCTCTGTTGTTTTGGTAAGTTTTTTATTAGAGCCTCCGAGTATGTCTTTGTGTTTTATGTGTTTGGTTTGCAGTTGTGGTAGGTCTATGTGGGACTGGGATTGTTGTGTGTGTGGTTGCCATCTCCTCCTGTCTGGTCATGCCAGCCCTGAGTTGAGAGAGTTCAGCCTCCAGTTTGGCTATATAGTTGCATCTCTCACATGTATTTGTGTTTGTTGGGAGGAGGAGAGGGTTGTCTGTGTACATGAGACAATTGTAGCATTGTCTCAAGATATCCAGATTGACCAGCTGAACTGGAGACAACGCCAGTAATCTACCACTCGACATGCTAGAACTGTATAAGGGGAGTGCTGTACTTTTAAGGGAAGTGGATATTCACAGGGGTGGTAAGTAGATGTAGTGCTTTACTTAGTACGAGAGTGCTTACTTAGTAGAGAGGTACGGAGAACAAGTGCTAGGCTTATAATATAGTAAGTAGTCTGGTTATACTAAGAGTAGAGCTTCCTTAAGGGAAAATTTGAAGAGCAGACTTGGCGGAGCCAGAAAAAGTTTAACCTTGTTTAACCGGCGCTGCACGCACAACCGTGCAAAGCCGTGCAAACGCAGATTTTAAACAGTGAACTACAAAAGAGCTAGAAATGGTCCAAAACAACCAGTTACTACAGCTTCTTGTGCTGAGGTCACTTCCTACAGGGACAGGTAGGCTGCTCAAGGCTCCCCACTCCCACTGGTGAGCAAAGAAACTTCCTTCTATCCAAGTAAGGTAATGGACAACACGGGAACTACACCACAGCCCAGAATACAGCAATGCCTGTAAACTGGTCTAAACTAGTCGAGGAAGGTGGGAAAACAAGGATTCTTTTTTAGTTTTTTTGGTAGAAACACACAGAAAATGCAGGAACAGTGCTAAATTAGTTACACAGGCTAGCACACTTTAGTGGGCAGCCTCCACAGTTAAATTAAACAAACAACAAACTTTCGATCAAATTCGACTAAAATGTAACTTTAAGTGCAGATTTTAAAATAATGCAGCAAACAGTTAAAAAACAGTTCAAGCTAGTTCAGGGTAAGCTACAGAAGCTAATTCAAGTGAAAAAAAAGCAAAGATACTTAAATCCAGAAAATGGTCGCTTTTCTGAGTTCCCTGCTGCTAGGACCACTCTGCAGACCCACGAGGAGCTTGTCTGAGTAGTATTCACACATGCTGTCAGCGTGTGCTAAAATGACTAGATGATCTCATTTTGTCTGATTGCCTACCAACCACATTTACAATTTCCCCAGCTTAGATTGCTTCATCTGAAATGTCATCATTGTTTTTAACACACCAGCACCCCTATACCTCACCAGCTGCAGCCTGCACTAAGTTAACAAGAAGTCTTTAATAATGTAAAACCAAAGGATAGCTGAAGTAACTATATACAGAGCATCTTAGAAAATGCAAGTCTGATGTGAGGGGCTTCTTGCCAGTAAGGTTATTGTGGTCGACTGTATGTTATTGGCCACTGTCAGTTCTAAATGAGCTCCAACCATCTTCCAAACTGAAAGCAAAGTTGTCCTCCATGCCCCCTCCCCTCTAGCAAGATAGAAGCCTCAAGGTTGATTTGCCATATTTAAAGATTAATAGCCAGTCTTAAGGTAAATCACAACTAAGTTTACTCTACATGAGAAAATCTTGATTTTCATAAATTGGGTACTAAAGTGTACCACAACTGTAATATTTTATAATATCACACTGTATCCTATGGCAATTTGCTGGTTTCTATAAGACCCGAGTAGTTTCTCAGTTTAAAATAACATGCAGATGTTTTAAAAGCAGTTCATGTGTATTATTGCCATTATTATATGCCCAGTATACACTAAATGACTTCAGTCATACATGTCTGCAAAATGGTGCAGTTCAGTAAACAACCCCCCTTAAAGCATGGTGCCGAATGTCATGATTACATTTTAGTTCAGCTTTCTAGTTCTTCAAACTCGGAGACTAATTCTATGAAATGAGGTATCTGCCATCTTTTTAGAGAGCTCTGTAACTTCTTGAATTCTGTCCGGCATTTTCTTTTGAAACACCAGGAAGGGTTTTAATGGCAGTCTGCTTCCAAGTGATGTAGCTAGATTGCTGATGGGTCCAGAGTTCAAAAGATCACATCAATTATTTGTCTGAACTGTGTAAGTGGAGCCAAGTTTTTGGTAAAGCTCTTAAATGATTTGGACGGATCTGTATAAGTCTTAAACCCAGTGGGGAAAAAACATGCAGTGTAGCTGGATGAATTAGCGTGGACTTGGTTCCCAGTTCTCTGCATTTTTTAAAGCATGGCATGAAGGCATTTCTCTTCATTCTCATTTTTGAAGAATAGTTGTTACCAACAAATGCCCTAGAGATCCCTTTTTATTCAGGATAGTTCCTGTTTTCCACTGTTTGATCAAGATCCTTCCCTTTTGGTGTATGTTATCAATTTTACTACAGTTAGTCTTGGATACTTAACAGAAAGTGTGTCCCAGGATAGTAGACTTTATGCACCAACCATATTTCCACTGCTTACTGGAGTATACCCATCCACTGACTTAAGCAGTCCACCATAAAAGTTTTGCAGTCATTCCCCCTCCAACTTTTCTAGTATCCCTACAAGGTTGTCTCATCTTTAACTCAGCTAGTTTTTGCTACATGATATCTTTTCTTGGCCTGTTGCTGCTCTGTAGTTTCTTTCATTCCACACTTTACCTGTAGAGTGGTAATGTCATCAGAGTGCCTGGATAATGATTCATCCATTATTTCCAATTTCAAATTCATCTTCTCGATGTGACTAGTTAAGTTGTCACTGATTTTGGTTATTCCAAAGTGTATTTGATTGTTTCTCCTCCATTAGTACAGGAGAGTTCCCTCATGGCTCCTCTGAGTGCTTAATAGCCATCAGTGGTTGATAGTGAGAGGCTGATAAAGATTTAGCCTTGTTTAAAATTTTACTCGGATAAGAGAGCCGGTTTGAGTTGCTTTTTCTTTCTTCCAGACTTCGTAATGATCATAGAGAAAGCTATGCGTTCAAAAAGTGGCAAACTTTAACACAATGACAACAGTATAGGATATAACTGGATAGACTTGCAAGGAGTTCATGTGTAACCTGCTAATGCATAGCCATCTTAACCAGACGTCCCCACTTCCAGTTCTTTGCTTTATCATTTGTCTTATCTGCTCCACCCAAGAGTTTTCCCTAAATGTCTTGCATCAGTGATTTACTTTTGCAAGACCAAATAGGTTCACATCTCAACAGCTCTGGTAGCATAGAGGGATAAAGCCTTAACTATGGCTCAGTCAACCTGGGTTCAATTAGCAGCTTCGTTGACTGACGAAGAGGCAAGTGGAGATCGGCATGCCCATCCCAGGTGGGAAGGAGTTTGTTGCTGACATTCCCACAAGGGAAGCATGGTTCAATGGTGGGAGTTGCCTGTGAACATAAACTGTGACCTTGGGTGGTAGGACAGGGAAGTGGGTAGGGCATTTAAATCCCCCCACCTCCAAGGACAGAAAGGGAAATGACCTAGCCCCCAGGACAGCCCTAAGATCCACTACAAGCCTTAGTGATATTGGAGCAAATCCAGGGGGTAGAAGACAAACTGGTAGGGCAAACGTGGACAATGGGCATTGAGGGCTGGGGTCAGTAAAATTATATCCCAGTGGAGGGGCCAAAAAGGGGGGGGGGCTGCACAAATCCATTTATCTAGCTCACTGCCTGATGTACACAGCATCCCTAGAAGATCTCCATAGAGCCTTGCAGATCTCTATAGAATACTTTCAGAAGGTAATTCCTGGCCCCCAATGTACAAAAGTCTAAGCTTTATCCATCTTCCCTTGTCAACATTTTTGGCAGCAGTCCGGGCCTTGAAACTACAAAATGCTTTCCTTCCACAAGACAAGATCTTCCCAGTTTCACAATCTACTTCAAGTACATTTGCAGCCAGAAGGCTATCTCATCCATAGATATCCAGAGGTTCGTAAACACATGGCTTCTTGTATCATGATGATCCTAAAAACAAAAAAACACAATGCCACCGTTTGGAAAGTGCCAGGCTGTTTTATTAAATAATGTAAAAGTTAAAAGATCAGTGCTTTCATCTCAGGATCTTACAAGAATTCATCAGATAATTCCATTCAGTAAAAAAACACATTTTAAAAAGTTTAAAAACAAGTCAATTGATGCAAGATAGCAGCCGCAATTAATTTTTTAAAGTGGTAAGCCTTAAAGATTGATGACGGTATGCTCGGAAAGATATAACCATAAATGCTTGTTTTTAGGTAAATTAAATTACAGGGTTATGTACATAAAAATTAGTCCGTGCTTCGGCTAATTGCATAATACCAGTCTCTCAATACAGTAATTTGATACAAACTAACAGTTGCGTTCCGTTCCTTTAAGTGTCATTGTCCAGAACTTGATTAAAAATGCCATTAAATAAACTTTAATGAAATTGGTTGAAATTAGTGTGTAAAGTAAATAAATATTCCAAACCTCAATGCATAATAAAGTGAATACATGTATGAAAATATGGTTATAGTAATTATTAAAAGTGTATTTAAAGTACAACTACAAATCGAACTAAAGTAATCATCCGAAGGTAACAAATAGTATGTGTAAGTGTAAATATCCTCTTTGCCATGCTTTGAACATCAAATTGCTAAATACAGAAACTGTTACAATGTAACATTAATATTCCATTCTTAAAGTGCCACGACCTCCAAAATTATTCCATTGTCTAACTGTGAAAATTTTAAGAACAATAAAAAAAGTATACCTAAATGAAATATGCAAAAATTAAATGCAAAAACCAATTATAAAATATATAATTATAAAAGTAATCTAGAAAGTGCTTTAAGTTTTAAAATGCAACTAATTGATATATGTCCGTTTAATCCTGGCCAATTAGTCATTCAGCAGCAGTTGCAAGAATAACTCCCTGCTGTCTATACATAGTGACCATTGTCCACCCCTAATATTCTTAAGTAGTTTTTCAATAATTGTAAATTTAAACTCATGATCTAGGTGTCCGTGAATGTACTTTTAAACAAGGCATTTGTCATTTTGCTTTTTTTCTGATGTTATACTCTTGCTCATAAATTCGATCGCATATTTAACCTACATAAAAACATGAGCATGACTGGCATAGGGCAACATATACTACTCCCGCAGTGTCACAATTAAATCTCCCTTGCAGTGTAAAATTTTTGCCCAAAATGGTGTAATTATCCACTGTTTTGTTGTACTTGGAGTGCTTCCAATGGCCGCACTTTTTCATACTAGGCTATAACACTTTTTTTACTTCTGTTATGATTTTCGATCATACCGTTAAAATTGATCCCTTTCCTGTATACTATAAACGTTTTTTTACTGACTCTTTCCTTAACCTGTATGTCATCATTCATAATACCTCTGTTTATGTTAAGAAATATCTAAGCTTATCAGAATCGATGTTGGAGGTAATAACAGAGATGCTGCCAACTTTCTAGTCAGTTCCATTCCCATTATTCTGTGAATTATCCAATATAGTAATGATTTCAGTAGTTGCAGTATGTAAAATAGGAATAAAGTATCCCATTTCCCTTTTATGCTGGACTTCGGATATTAAATCCATCCAGTAGTCCTGCGTATCTCCCTTTTGATGAACATATCTTTAAACTTAATACATTCTTCACTAAAGTGAGAGTCTAATGTGGTCCTCACTAGTTGTCCTTTTACAACTGCTCTCTTTTGATGGAGGGGTTGTGCACTAGTGTAGCATAGGAAAGACACTATGTAGGTTTTCTAAAAATGTGCAAAATACACCTATCATTCTCAGTATCTTTCTTAAACGGTAAATCCGGATAGGAGATTTTCTTTTCCTTCATCTCATGAGTGAATGTCAGAAAGGGCAGTAGTACCATTGATGTAATCTAAAAAGGGGCTTATGTTTTCTTTCCTAGTGTTCTATGAAATAAAAATGTCATCCAAGTAATGGATGTACAACCTAATCGACCCCTTAGGATGATGATGAAATAAAAATGCATGCTCCCACTGGGCCATTACTATATTTGTGAAAAGGGGCCCACAGGGGAACCCATTGCCATGCTACTTTTTTTCAAATAATTCTACCCCTCAAAGATTAAGAAATTATTCTTCAAAATCAGTTGCAAAATCTCTTCATACAGGTTTATTGTTTCCTGTGATACCCGTCTGCGGGCTAAGTATTCTGTAAACCACTGAATACCTAAATCTTGAGGAATTACAGTATACAAATCTTTAACGTCAGTGGTTAAAAATATTTCATTGACGTTAAACTCAAAATTATTAATCTTGTTCAGGAAGTCCCAGGAATCCTTACATGTGTGCTTTTCCTGTTCTAATAATGCCTTTGCTTTTTCATCCAAGTATTTTGCACATGAACTTGTGATGGAACTCCCTCTATCTACTATTGGGTGGATGGGTGGATTCCTGACTTTTTATGAATTTTAGGTACCCCGAACACTGTAGGCATCGTAGGAGAAACCACGTTGAGATAATTTAATTAATCTTTATCTGTGCGCCTGTCTATTAACATGTCCTTTAACTGTAAGGTAATTTTATTATAGGTCTCGCATAATTGGTTCCTTGACACCAATTCATAAGTCTTCTTTGAGATATCTAAAATTCTTTTATTGTATTCATGTGTGTCCATAATAACTAACCCACTGACACCCCCCCCCCATATCCGGTTTCATAATTGTGATATTTTGCTCTCTTATAAAATTCATCTGGTTCCATTTGTGTGTGCTCATATTATGAATATTTCCTTTAATCTTTCTACCCAGTGTATTCCTAATATCAAGTTCACATACCTTCTTGTATAATTCCAAAACCGAGTGAAAGGGGCAGGTTTAAATGTACTGGATGTCCTCAAACTATTCATAGAAGCTGAAACCCCATCAAACATAATTTTAAAATTTCATTTTCTTAATATAGTTTAAGGTATGTAAGGACTACTGCTATATTGACTTTTTTTGTGGGGACAAAAGTTAATCCTTTTGAGAACATTTCCAATATGTTTTTATCAATATTAATTGCTGAGTAATTGTAAACTTTAAAATCACCACTATGGTTTGTTATTACTGTGCAGTGGTTAATTCAACATTATTAAGCCATTCTTCATTATTTGTGAGCCTAAGTCCCAATTCATAATTATCTTGTCGGTCCTTGTTGTCAGCATGGTTGATTGAAATGTGGAGGTGGGGGCCCGTTGTTGGGTTGCTTTTGGTCCCCCCATGGGTGTGGGAGAGTGTGGCTGCCCTCATTGGTTCCTCTGATTCCTCTCCCTGATCCTCTTGGAACACCTGAATGGGGGAAATTGTAAAGGGGAATTGATGGAAAAACTTTGATTATTCGTGGAGTGGCTTTGATTGTTGCCCCAATTAATGTTGTTGCCAAATGAACCGTGGTTAGAATTATGGTTTAAAAGTTTTGTTTTTTTTTACTTGTTCATCTGTCCTGATGATCTTCCTATCTAAACTCACATGAGAAAGTTACAGTAGGTCATAAAAAATGTTGTTCTCGGCACTGACATTACGTGGGGGGGGGGCAGATCATTGCCAAATTATCTGTGGACCTCCAGACTCAGAAAAAAAGGGCCTGTCATTCATTCACTCAAATCTCAAGACCCTGAACCTTGCAAGTTGGATAATTTGTCTTTCATTCCTCCTAGACATTAGTTTATTGAGTGAGTGTTTTCTGTTCTGAAGGAAACCAGAAAACCAGGTACCAGGAAGTCATGCATTGCTAAGTGGAAAGGGGTTTCTGTTTGGTGACAGTCTAAAGGATTTCTGTGTAATTCAGTTTCTTTTCCAGAAGTCTTATAAGCACTCTACAAAGAAGGCTTGCCGTACTTCTCTATCAAGGTACATGCTTCTACTGTCTCTGCATGTCTGCCCATGACTCCCTCTGCCTACTCACATTTCCATTTGAAACAGTCCAGCAAGGGGATATTGCACCTAAGACCACCCAGGAGGCACCCATCCCTACCTGGGACCTTAACTCTGTTTATAGAAGCTTACTGTGCCTCATTTAGAGCCAGTAGCATCATCATTCATCATAATGCTCACCTGGAAGACCACTCTTTTGCTACCCTTGACTTATACTGTGTGCAACTCTGAATTGCAAGCCCTCGTATGCAAGGAGTCATTCCTTATCTTCCATAAAGACGGAATCATTCTAAGGACTAATCCAAACTTTTATGTCCCGTGTTATGTAAGAGCTTTCTCTTAATCAGGCCATTCATCTCAGTCTTCATCCTAAGCCCCCAAAATAAGGAAAAAAGAATTCTGCATTCATTGGATATTGACAGACAACTGAGATTTTACTTGCATAGGAACAAATTCCTCTTCAGGGTGGACCACCATCTGATATGTTTTGCTTAGAGGAAGGAAGGGAATCCTGTGACCAAGTGGACCATCTCAAAATAGATGGTCAGCTACATTGCTTTTTGTTGTTGCCATCATGGCAAATGGACCCCTGCCTGCATAAGGGTACATTCTATTAGAGAAAAAGCAGCAAACACTGCTTTCCTAAAAGGGGTTACAACTCGGTCCATTCTGGAAACAGCTGCTGGGTCATCCATTCGCACCTTTACTAAGCATTACAACCTTGGTTGCTATCTCCAGAACCAGGGCTGCCTTTCCTCTGCCATTCTGCAGAGCCTTATCTACCTGGCCCTGGCCAACCACCATTTCATGATTAGCTTTGGAGTCTTCCCGAGTCTCCATACTGCAACAGTGACTATAATGAACACAGTACAGTAGTGTTAAAGCTTACCATAATTGTAGTTTTTGAGTAGATCACTAATGCAGTACCCCTTTCCCTCCTACCTACAAACCTACTTTCTTCCAACCTGGAATTGGGGGTGGGTTCCATGCTCTACCCCTCCCCCCCTTACTCCTAGTCAGAGTATTCAGTAGGGTTGATCATGTTTACCTAGATAGGCAGGTGGACTCTTGGTCCCTGGGACAAAAAAGACCTGAATAAGGCGACAGCTGACATCTTGATGTCAGGTAGAGAGGGTTCCTTCCAGCTTGGGGATGGTGAAATTCTCTGGTACTAAGACTGACCACTGACTTCTACAGCCAGGAATTCCCAAGAATCGGTACTACAACAACGATATACTTGCACACCTACAATTATGGTAAATTTCTAAAACAACTGTACTTTTTGTGTCACCCCTTAACTTTCTCTTCTTAACATCAGATTTTTTTGCTTTTTTTCTGTAATAAGGCACACATTTCACTCTGCAAATTATTTTCTGCCCTTCTTCATGACTATATATGTTCTAGACAGGCTCAGCACTGCAGACTGCCTCATTATTATTATTTATGAGCTTTCAGAGATATTTTCTGAATAACACCTAGAACTCTATGTAGGGTCTTGGCGGTTATCTAAGGCATGATAATTTGCTTCCTGCTGGTGAAGCCTCTTACATCTTAGTATTCCACCAGCATTCTCTTCCCAAATGCATTATTTTCTGGCATAGTATTTAATATGCATCTTTTACACCGTCTTCCAAACCTACAAAATCACATTCACTTATTATTTGCACTTTCTTTTGTGGATCAATCCTGCTGTGCATGTACTTTTGTCATCAGCAAAAATTGATTTTCTTTTTTTCTTTTGAGCCATCAGGATCGACAATTAGACATTGCCTTTTGGTGGCATTGAGGGATAAAGCCCTGACTGCAACCCAAGTCTACTGCATTCGATTAGCAACTCTGGCAACAGATGGGAAAGATGGATAGTCCTTGTCCTGAGGAGGGAGGGATCCGGACAGGCTGGCTCTACTTGCTTCGGTGTGGGTGTGGCAGAAGTTGCACATAGCATAGTAAGCAATGGTCAGTCAGGAGTGATATATCCTGTGGCAGCCCAAACCAGTGATGGTAATTCCTGTCCTTGTATGCAAAGGAGCTTGCATGTGTGGACATGATGAAAGCATTGGTAGTCTTGGCGTGATTGTGGTGAACACATCACCAGGGTTAGAGTTTGGCTATACATACAAAACAAATACTCTTGTGGGGACCACAAAACAACTTCAGTGCCTGCAAGTAGGACAGTGGTTTCCCACACAAACGTGTTTCTGAGATTGTTTAGGCGGAATGTTTTAGTAGTTTAGGTTAGGTGTAGTAGCATATTTGTAAGTGTATGCTTTTGTGTTTTTTTCTTTTTGACTCATTAGTGTGTTTTTGGACTAGTAGAAAAAAGATTTAAGAAACATGTTGCCTGTGGGCACAAGCTGCCCTAGCAGGACACACATGATCATTGTCTATTGTTTGGGAGCATTGTACCTGGATTCTGTGTGTTCTGTTTGTGAGGGTTTGGATCCAGAGTGATTAACGAGCATTGGGCCAAGTTGGTCCTCAAAAGCCTTCTTTCCTCTTGCCCTTCACCAGGTTCTTCTGCCTCTTCCTCTGCCCTGAAGGTTGGGTCTGAGAAGCATTGTTCATGAGACTCCAGATCATCCACAGGGGATCAGATAAGGTCCTCATCTGCTTCCACCCTGGCCCTTCCTCGGGCTTGCCAGACACGATTCCATGACTTTCCGGTCCACTGTCTGCCCTGGTGACTACATTGGCTCAGACTCGTCGGAGCACATTACTTTAGATGCAGACCACTTGTAAAGCACCGTTGCCAGCTCCAAGCCTTTCTACCCCTTCCTGCTTAAAGGGGCTACTTCAGGTAGGACAGCTTACCCTTTTTCATCATGTAGCCTGCTGGAGCTGCTACTGGAGTTGCTTCCTTCTGCACCCCAGTTCCTCAGGCTTGTGTGGGTCACTGGTACCTTCAAGTACTTGAACCCTCTGTGCCGGGAGGCCATCTTCCACCTTGGACTTCGATATTGTAGAAAGGATGTTCTCCTCTAAGGCGATTGGTCAGGTTTCTCCAGCCGGTGTCCCATCCCTTTTCTTGTCTGGGCCTCTGACCAGTCATCAGTCTGCTCCTGGATAGCCTTCATTAGTGGGTCTCCATCCTGCTCCCTTAGCAGAGCTTCCAGCCTTTTTCCCCCTCTAAACTGACCTCGCTGGAGCGGGAGGTTTCAGGGAAGTAGAGGTCTGAGAGGAAACACCTCAACTCCCTGGAGGAGTATTTCATGGAAGATACTGACCTTGAAGAAGAAAATTGGTCCACTAAATCTCCACAGAATGACCCATTGTTTGGCGATCTCTTGGAGCTGCTTCACCAGTGTGGAGGCTGAACCACTGAAGACCTCTCTCTAGAGGAGTTTATTTTTGCAGGCCTTCGGCATGGGCTCATCCACGCCATGGGTGGTTCCCCCTCTTGATGTGCTTATAGGCCTATTATCCTCGAGGGTATAAAAGGAACCCGTTATGGTGGATCCCATTCCCAAAAAGCCTGATAAGATTCCTGCAGCCCCCCCCAGGACCAGCCATATTGGAGTAAGTGTCTGGCTGTCGATGCTGTTGTGGCGGCTGCCGCCAAGGAGATCTCTGAAGAGAGCACTTCAGTCCAGCCCCTGAATAAGGAGTCTCAGGCTTTGGATCATTTAGGGAAGCACTTCTATGCCTCAGCCACATGTGCTTTGAGGGCACTTAATTATTGCACGTGACCTGGTACTTTAAAGTGTCAAGGAAACTTAAGACATAGCAATCTCTGGAGGTTCAGAAGAAGGTGGAAACTGTGTCTGCCCTGCTGCCTATTGTTAACTCCTACATGTGGCTCATTTCTAATGCAGCAGATGAAGTGCCTCTAGTGAATGGCTCTGGGATTGCCATGCAGCACCACCCTTGGATGCGATTATGCAATTTTGTTGATTGCTTTAGTGCAGCAGATGGTGTCCATAGTGGCTGGCTCTGGTATTGCCATGCAACACCACCCTTGGATGCAATTATGTGATTTTATAGATTGCATCAATGCATTCTTCATCAATGCCCCATTTGATGGCTCTACATTCTTCAGGCCAAAAGTTAAAGATAGTCTAATGAGAAGCAAGCAAGATGGGAAGATGCTGTCCACCATAGGAGTGTATTTCACCATCTCTCAACAAACCTTTTCCAGGAATCAGAAGGGGTGTGCAAACACCTGTTTTTCAGAAAGCTGCAGCAGTCCTCTCAGGATGCTTCTTCAGAGGCTTCCTCCCAAGGATGGAGGGATGCTAATGGATGCCACCCACGGGGCAGTAGAGGTCTGCAGAATCAAGATTTCCACAGGCCTTTTTCCAGTGGGCTTTTTCAGTGACCCTGAAAGTTTGTCTGATCCTCCTACAACTCTATTCCCTTTTTAGAGTTTCCAATATTTTGTCACAAGCATCTCTGAGACATTCCACCCCATCAGAGACTGCAAGCAGCAATAGAGATTCACAAGCTGCTCACAAACCAAGTCTTCCAAGAGGTTCCACCTGCCCAGTAAGGATCTATTCAAGATTCTTTTTGATACTAAAGAAGTACAAGGACCACAAACCCATTCTGGATTTAAGCAAACCTTTTGTGAAACAGTCCAAATTCCATATGGTCACATTGCAGTCCATTTTTACCTTTGCTGAGGAAGGATGATTGGATGTGCTTGATATTCCTCAAGGATGCCTACCATCTTATAAAGATAACACTTGAAATAAAATGTAAACGGTAAACCACTAGATAAATAATTATAATAAACGGTCTGGTCCACATCTGAATACACTTTATTGGGAGACAAAACAAAAAAAAAGCATGTTCCAAAAAAACTTATTTAGCGCTTTCATCTCTGCTAAGGAGACTGCTTCAGAATACAATTACTCCCATTGCCTAAACCTTATATAAATTGTATACATCTAGACATCATGGGTTGTTCCATCAATCCATATTCAATGTAATAAATTAGTCATTAACATTTAAAATACCACATTAAAAACTGATTATAAATAGCTACTGTTTGTTGAATAAATAGCTAAAAAATAGTAAAATGAAAGCACATTATATCACATTTCTATAAAATATTCTAAAACGTGCAATATTTGATGACATACAATTTATGTAATATTAGCCTTCTCAATTAACCTAGGTGTTATAGATATAGTTTCATTCAACCCTGGGGGAACATTGCTGCCATCTTCAACTGCCATTTTGTCTCTTTTTCTTTAACAGATTCTTCCAGTCTCCCCCTCTAGGGTTCATACTGATTTTATCTAAAATACCAAATAAAAATTTAGTGAATGAGGAGCAAGTGAGAGAATGTTTGTAAAGGGCATTACTTAACTTTTTGTTTTTTATATCGTTTGTATGCTCGTAAATTCTCACTTTCAAGGAATGCTCCGTCTTACCCACATAAAGTGTGTGCATGATTCACACACTGCTAGGTATACAACCCTACTGGTGCTACAATTCCCTTTCTTAAAAAAAGCACCGTACTTTGTAAACAATTTTTTAATCTCAGGGAAGTTTCTTTCATAATGTATGGGCATTAACTACAGTTTCCACAAGCCCTAGTACCTTGAATAGAGGCATCATCTGTGTCGAGTTTTTGTTCCAATAATCTTTTAAAATTTGGTGCTGTTTTGGTAACAAAATTTGGCTTCCTTCCTTACTTCTCTAACACCTCACTATTGGTTCTAAAAATATTCCAGTTTTGTATTAAGGCTTTTTGAATACTACCAGTGAGGTGATTATACTGTAACACAAAAGCTTTGTTTTAACTTTTGTTTACTACAGAATTGGATTCTTTGTTCAATCCAATCCCCAAAAGTGGCTTATAATAGGTACCCTACTTACTGTGCACTTCCCCAATGATTTCATCTATATAAAACCTAGGGTATCCTCTTTCATAAAACATATCGGCAATTATATCCAATTCAGCACGGATGTCTTCAAAATGTGATGTCATCCGAGCTACTCTTATTGCCTGCCCCATGATGATGCTCTTCAAGGGATGGTTACTATTGAAATTCAAGTAAGCATTACAAAAGGTATCCTTCCTGAATACTCTAGATCTAAAACCATTTGGGTCATGCATGATAAGGGTATCTAGATAGTTTATACTATCCTTATTAAAATTATAAGTACATTTTAAAAAATGGGTGGAATTATTTAAATAGCCAATAAATTCTTCTATCTCAGTGACTGTTCCTCACCACAAAATAAAAATATCATCCAAGAAACGAGAATATAATTTTATTTTACTCCAATGGGGGCAGCCTCTGACAAATTTACTTTCCCAACCTAAAAGAACTAGATTAGCATAAACCGGTGCACAAACTGCCCCCATGGCAACACCTTGGATTTGTTGATAGTATTCCCCTTCAAACCAAATATAGTTGTTCTCCAAGAACAAGCTCATGAGTTCACAAATTAAAGTTACCTGGTCATGGGGTAGATTAGAATACTGAAATAAAGTTTCTTCAAATAATTCCAACCCTTCAACTTTTGGAATGGCTGTAAAAAGGTCCTTAAGATCTATGGTTAAAAAAATCAATTCACTAGACCACAGTTCTCGTTTGAGTAAACCCAAAAAGTCCCATGAATTCTTGACTAAATGGGGTGTCTTTTCTACGACATGCTGTACCCTTTGATCAATAAATAGTGCCAAAGGATGAGTCTTGGATCCTCTTGCAGCCACAATGGGCCTAAAGGGGGGTTTGTTAATGTTTTTGTGTATTTTCGGTATTCCAAAGAATACCGGAATGGTGTAATATTTTCTGTACAAAAAATCATGTACTTCACCATCGATTCTACTATTCACCAAATAAGAATCTATTCTGGAATATGAAACATTAATTTGTTTTTTTAGAAACTGCCATATATGTTGTTTCCTCAAATAAAAGTTGTTGCATCTCATTTATGTAGTCTTCATTTTTGTATAAAACCATCCCTCCCCCTTTATCTGGGGTCATTATACATATTATTTTATCTCTTCTCAAATCCATTAGTAAACTGTATTTGTCTTTGGTTATTTATTTATTTATTTATTTCAGTTTGATAACCGGGGAAGTCCACACTGGGCCAGAAGAACCCATTTTCAGTGGAGGCCCGTGGAGAAAAGCTCCATAACTAAGCAAATTACAATGTAAAACAGTACAGTATAAAATAAGCAAATTACAATATAGAAATTACAGTATAGACTGTAAAAGATAGCTCTTGCATATTAAACTGAGATAATAAGACAAAGTACAAATGGTAGCATTTGCATCAAATGTAGCAGAAATTAGTAAAATATTCATTAGACAATGGAACATTCTGAAGGTGGGAAAAGTTTTAGTAGAAGTATTCAGTTGTGGATGATGTGTCAAAGGCTGGAGTTCAGAAAGAGATAAATATAGTACAATAAGTGGGGTAGAGAACAGTCAGGTAGTGGTAGTAGAACTCAGATGGAATAGTATGGAGAGTTGGGGAAGAGTTTGGGGTTCAAGTATGGAAGGAGCAGGGACACATCCATTTAGAGGACAGGTAGGAGTGTAAGAAGGATTTAAAGTTAGGGAGATGTGAGACAGTTCGAAGATGGGATGGAAGTGAGTTCTAAAGTTTGGATAGGGAGTATGAAAGTAGGAAGTGGCCAGGAGTTCGTAATGGTATATGTACTTGAAGGAGGTTTTGGCTTTTTGATCTTAGTAGGCGATTTGGGATATAAGGGGTTAAGGAGGTGGAGAGGGAAGGGCAGCTATAAGGCTTAAAAATGAGTTTGTGGACGGTAGTTAGGCAGTTTTAGCCAGTTGAGGGGTTGAAGATAGAGGCAATGATGAGATGAGGTTTTGGAGTGTGTGGTGAATTTGCTTATTTTATTATAGCAGGCTTCTAATTTAGACTGTAATCCAAGCTGAATGTTGTTGTACAGAGGGGCACCGTAAAGCAGGGAGGGAAGGAGGTAAGAGGAGGCAAGGGCTTTTCTAGTGGTTGGGGTGAGGAAATGGTGATGTCTGTATAGGAGACCTAATGTTTGATGTTTTTTTTCATGACAGTATTAATATGGATGTCAAATTTTACGTGTTCATTAATGATGACACCTAGTAACTTAGTATATGAAACAATTTCAATAGTGGTATTATCTTGACTTAGTATAGAGAAAGAGGCGTTGTTGAATGTGGTGGCTTTGGATGGAGCAGAAATCATTAGCTTAGTTTTGGTAGCATTTAAGGCTAGGCGATGGCTTTGCATCCAGGTTTCTGTTTTGGTAAAAGCTGATTGGGTTTTTAACCAAGTCTGAAGGGGAGTCAGCAGTGCAGATGATTGTGGAATCGTCTGCATACTGAATTAGAGAGGTAACAGGGATAGAATGGTGATAGTTGTTGATAAATATGTTAAAGAGTAGGGGGCCGAGAACAGATCCCTGGGGGACACCTGTGGGGGGTAGGAAGGAAGGTGGAAATAGAAGATTTCCATTTGACAGCTTGGTATCTATTGGAGAGGTAGCTAGAGAACAAGGCTACAGAGGAGGGGGATAGGTTGAGAGAGGATAATTGAGATTGGAGGATAGGGTGGGATATGGTGTCAAAAGCTTTTGATAGATCCAGGAATAGGGTAGATACTAACTTGCCAGAGTCACGGGCCTGATTAATGCATTCTAGGAAAGATAGAAGGGCAGTGATTGTGCTATGGCTGGGACGGAAGCCATGTTGAGTTGGGGTAAGGAGGTTATTGTGTGTCAGATGTGTCATTAGTAGTATGTGGATGCATTTTTCAGGATTTTTGATAATGGGGAGAGGATAGCGATGGGCCTGAAATTAGTGGTGTCATTGTTCTTACCACCTTTGTGGAGAGGAATGATGGATGCCTGTTTCCATATAGAAGGGACCATGGGACTCTTCGATGCATCTACTGATAAGTATGGAAACTGGCAGGGCTATGCTGTTAGCGGTTAGTTTGAGGTATAGAGGTGGTAGATTATCAGGGGCAGTACTACAGGGTTTTAGCTGGAGTAATAATTTTTTTATGGTGCTTGTAGGGATGGGGTGGAGGTTTAAGGTGGGAAGGTCGGTATTAGTGGAAAGGAGGGGTGCTTGTGGAGGAGAGTTAAGTGGTGGATGAGCAAATGAGGTGGTAAGTTTAGCTATACAGTTTACAAAGAAGGTTTTGAAAGAGGAAGCAATGTCAGGGTCAGAGAGGTTAGGGTTAGAGCAAGGGTTAGCTTTGTCTCCAGGATTAAGGAGAGAGGAGACTGTATTCCAGAACTTTTTTGGGTTGCTGGGGTGCTCGTATTGAAGCTTGGTATAGTATGATTTCCGATCTTTGGTTATTAGTTTTTTTATGGTATTCCGGAGTTGTTTAAATTCTATTAGAATATTAGGTAGATTACATTTATGGTATTGTTTCCATTTTTATCTCGTTGGAGCATGATTTGTTTGGTCTCTTTTGATAACCAGGGACAAATATGTGACTTGACCCTTTTGGTCCTGAGTGGAGCAAGGCTATTTAGTAAATTTAGGAAGGTTTTGTTGAAATGGGGTAATAGCATTATCAAGGGGTAGGGTTCTTAGGACAGACCAGTCACTTTTGTCTAGACAGTTAATGAAATAGAGTGGGCTGAAATTGGAGAGGTTTTGAGTTTGAATGTAGTGGTGCTGTTTATGGGTATGAGATGGGTGGCGGATGGCGAAGGCAGGCATGTGGTCACTAATAGGGTCTGGAAGGATACCTGAAGAGGAGATGTTATTAGGGTGAGTTACTAAAATCCAATTGAGGATGGTACCAGAGTCTCCATTTTTTTAGGCCTAGTGGAAGATCGGATTATTTGGCAGAAATTAAAGAGGTTGATTGCTTGGGAAGGGGGTTGAGAAATATTTGCCCAGTTGATATTTTTGTCACCGAGAATAAAGATTTCATTTTTAATATTGGAAGAGAACCAAGAAAGAATATAGTCTAGTATTGGAATATTGTTTTTGCTGAGGGGATATATATGGCTGCTATGCATATGGATTTATGGTTATTGATCTTTAGGTGGACTATTGTTATTTCTGATGTGGAGAAATTTGGAGTGGGGTTAGTAAAAGGAGGACTGCATCTAGACGTCATGGGTTGTTCCACCAATTCATATTCCATGTAATAAATTAGTCATTAACATTTAAAATGCCACATTAAAAACTGATTATAAATATCTACTGTTTGTTGAATAAATAGATAAAAAAATAGTAAAATGAAAACACATTATATCACATTTCTATAAAGTATTCTAAAATATGTGCAATACTGTGGTATTTTTTATATTTGTCTTATAAAGATAGTCAGGCACTCCAGTAGGTTTCTGTGGTTCTGTCTGGGAGCATATCACTACCAGTTCAGGTCCCTGCCATTTGGTCTCACCACAGCCCCCTTGATGTTTACCATGTGCATGGCAGTGGTCACAGCCTGCCTGCAGCTGCAGAGATTCCACATCTTCCCTTTCCTGGATGATCAGATCCTTACCACCCCCACAAAAGCATTGTTGATCATTGCAAGGGGTGCCTTACTCCAGTTATGCAGCCACTTAAGCATCATGGCCAATTACATAAAGTCAAGTTTGTTAGAGTTTATAGGTTGTCACTTGGAAACAGTCGGTCAAATTTCCAAGCTCAAGAGTAGCCAGCCTTCGTGCTCAGGCCTGTCAGGTTGGTGCTTGGTCTCTCAAAGCCTCCAGCTCATGCAGTTTTGAAACTTAGTTCATATGGCAGCATCCATAGGGTTGGTTCCTTTAGTCAGATATCATATGAGGGCTCTGTAGTGCACTCTGGCCATGCAGTGGCCTATCCTAACCCACTCAGTGGATTTTCCAATACTGTTGGCAGAGGAGTGTCAGAACCAAATTCGGTAATGGTTGCAGTCTCCTTTATGATCAAAGGGAGATGATTTGTTTTCCAATTCCCTCTGCCACTGTCACCATGAACAATTCCCTTTTGGGGTGGGACGTGGGTATTTTGAAGGGAAGATGGTTCAGGTGTCCTGGTCTTCTGTGGAGGCCAACATCCACATCCATGTTCTGCAGATGAAAGCTGTCCTTGTGTTGTAGGCATTATTGGACCCCCTTCCTAGAGATGAGATTGCGATAAGAGACAGATAATGTATCCATTGTCTGATATCTCCACAAGCATGGGGAACACATGTATCTTCTTTGTCAAGAGGCCTTGAGGGTTTGGCAATGGGTGATTTCGTCTCAGCAATTTCTGGTTGCAATGCACATTCCAGGGAAGTCCAGTATTCTGGCCAATAGTCTCTGCAAGAACATTCTGCTTCCCCACAAATGTTCCCTAAATCAAAGAGTTGCAGTTCAAATTTTTTGGCAATGAAGCACTCCATATTGCAACCTGTCCACATCCTCAGTCACCCAAGCATGCTCTTATTTTTACTTGACCCCTGGGATGACTTTATGCTTATCCTCCAATACTTTTGATTGTAAAAGTTCTTCAGAAGGCAGCCCCCTGTAGAGTTACTGTTATCCTTATAACACCTTTATGGCCTTGTCAGGTGTGATTCCCTTTCCTTGGGCCTCTTCTGAAGTACCCCTAGGGTACTGGATCCTATTCCTGATCTCATTTCTCATCCGGTTGGTCTGGATCTCCTAAATCTTCAGTCCCTCAAGTTAACTGAATGATTTCTTCATTTCTCTTGATGGTCAGAAATCCCAAGCTTTCACAGACAGTAGTTCACATCTTTTCACCTCAAAAACATTCTATAGAAACGTCCATTTCAGTAAATGGAGGCATTTTGTGATTTGGGCAGAGTCTGGTGGACTTGAGTCTTTTTCCTCTCCTTTAGAATCTATTTTGCATTTTCTTGCGGAGTTATTTCTGTAAGGTTCTATTTTTTTCAACCATTATGGTGCAGTTGGCAGCCATATCTAATTTCCATGTTGGCAGGGACAGTTGGCAGCCATATCTAATTTCCATGTTGGCAGGGACAGTGTTCCTCTGGCTTCCCTCAAGATTACCAAGGCATTTCTCAAAAGTACCTTTCTGCTATGTTCTCCCAGTTCAGGATCTGGTTCCTCCCTGGGATTTGCTGTTTGTTTTACAGGTCCTTGCAGGCCATCTATTTGAACCTTCCGACTTTATGCTCTTGTCTTGGAAGACATTGTTTCTTGTGGCTGTTACTTAGGTGAGGAGGGTTTTGGAGTTGCAGGCTCTTGATTCTCTTTGATGGTTTCTGAGAATAATAACGGTTCTGTACATATCCCTGTGTTTTTCCCCAATTTCTCCAAACAAAGGCAAATATACCTTCTGCATTGTTTGGATATATGTAGGCATTTGAGATTTTATTTGGACCATACCACGGCCTTTAGAAAATGAGCAGACACACAAGTTACATACTTACCATACTGATAGATCTGTTGTCTGTCTCCATTTGTTCTTCGTTCCCCCCCTGCCTGCTCCCACCTTGGCTTGTTATTTTGAACTTCGCTGTCTGAGATGGCTGTACATTGGTCGTCTGTTCATTATCCATGGAGTACTGCGTCCTTCTTGGATAGGTAAGTTTATTGTAAGTTGGAGATGGCTTACATGGGGCAAACTCTGTCTGAGGAGTAGGGTGAAGAGCAGGAGATTGTAGGTAACGAAGGGGGAGCCTGGAGAGTTAGAACTGTGAAGGAACTGACCAATGTCGTATCAGTATCCCACGGGTTGAACCAGACAGGCAGACAGACATCAATGTATTGTTACATAACATTTGTTTTCTTTAACAAGCAAACTTGAAAGTTAAGCTCCATTCCTGTAAGTGTTGTTACTAAAACTTATGAACGTACATTTATTTGTTAAATTTCAGTTCCATTTATGCAAACCAAGATGAAATTTTGTTGAGAAAAAATTGTAATTTGTCAAAATAAGTGTTACTGTAGACTACACATCGCGTTATGTTTTTTTCCAATATAGTAAATCAGACTGTGCTATCTTAATGAAGAGTGATAAAAATGGCAGGTACCCTTCCATTCGCTTGTTATTTTCAGCAAGAAAAGTACCCATTCAAAATAACTTGGTACATTTAGATTAAATTTTTTGAAGCAGTTCCTGCTGAAATAACTGCAGGCAGTAACAAGCCATATGTGAAAAAGAGCATGGTCTATATGTATGTACCACATCAAAACAAGTCACAATATAACTTTAGCAAACAATGAGTAAAAAGGTCACACAGAAGAACCAATCAGTAAAACCAAAAGAAAAATTTAGCAAGGCTAGACTTTCCACTGTGTAATTTCTTAAACATCTTGTATTACAGGCAACATGGAATATATGTAAAAGACCTTTAAGGACATCAGGTGTTTAGCTATATGGCAATTCGGGATATCCATGACTTTTTTTCTTTTTAAGTCTATTTATGGACAAATTCAGGCCAATTAAGCCAAACTCCACTAGTTGGAGATGCATGTTTTTCGTCTTATCAGCTGGGTACAACAGCCCTGTGTTTCTAAAGGTTAGCCAAAGATTCCACGTATGCTGTGCTGATGATGCCATAATAAGCTGAGGATGGGATAGAGGCTGAAGCAAACTAAAAATAAACTGGATATGGTCTATCTGGACTTTAGCAAGACCTCCGACACAGTCCCTCATCCTTTCCGTTCCACAGAGACAGGGTGAGTTTAAGTGCTGGTCCCATGTGTATGCTTAAAGTGGCCTCTGAACTGTCAATGAACCAGTTCATTCAGTTGTTACTCTGTTTTTTCTGACTGTGTGTGTGTGTGTGTGTGTGTGTGTGTGTGTGTGTGTATATATATATATATATATATATATATATATATATATATATATATATATATATATATATATATATACAATTTCAGTTAGTGCATTGTTTGTATATCAATGCTAAAAAGAAAAGAAGAGAAGAAGAACCTGAAGACTTTTATGTCATCAGTACAATAAAAGGGAATAGGTTCTACTTGCCCCTGTGGGAGTTACAATTTCTGTACTTGTATCAATACTTCTGAAAAATTTCTTCATCCAGATCTCCACAGAGAATTTATTTTTCGTGCTGACACAACATGCAGAACTTCTAATCTAGTATATTTAGCTGAATGCCAAGTTTGCCATTCTTTTTATGTTGACAAAACTAATAGACCATTTAGAGATAGGATCAGAGAAAATGTGTATCATATCAGAAAACACTCTGATCACAATGCCCTGGCTAAGCATGTGACACGATGTGGGGATACATATTATTTTACCTTTAGAGCACTCGAGGTTATCGCTCCCAGTATTCGGGAGGGTGACATTAGGAATCATACAGAGTACAGAGAGAACAACTGGTTAATTTTTCTTAGAGCAGATAGAGGCAGTGGGCTGAACGAAAGGGCCAAGCCCTTACTGAGAAATCGTAGGAATATTAAGTAATTTAAGTGAATATGTATATGTATCGGTATATATTTACATACTTACATGTATATATTTTTATATGTTTTTTATGTTTTTTTTGCATATGCATATTTAATTTATATTTACTGTATATTTGTAAGGACTGAAAGTATTTTATTTTTATTTTTATTTTTTGATTTTGCTGTATATGAAGGTTCCACTTCGCCATATGCAAAAGCTTTATTTCTGATTTTTCTTTAAACAGGATTAATTTGGTCACTCCTGTGATTGGTTAAAGAATATTTGAACTTCTATATAAGTAATGGGCATTATTTGAAATGTGTTTTGATCTGAAGAAGCTATTTAGCGAAAGAGCTCATCATTTTATACCTGCAATAAATATTCTTTTACGTTTTTAACCTGCTGTGGACTGCCTGGTTGCTTCGTTATAGCAGTTACAACTTTGAATATATTTCTTATTGTTTGTATATTTTTATTTATTGTGGGGTTTGTTTGTGACATTCAAATATGCTGTAACTGCATATTGGCTTGGATTGTGGCTGAGAAATGCCAGTGAACCAGTCCACCTGTCTAGTTAATAGTTTAAATACATAATTAAACTAAATCTGGCCAGATATTAGACCATTGTAGTGATCCCTGTGGTGGAGATTAGAGCAATGGTGGTCATACTCAATCTACTGTTCCATTAAGTTGCTTACACTGTGATATCTAATTCACTTAGTTGTATTTCTGTGTTCTGCTCTGCTCTTCAGTTGTTAAACGTTTCATTGTTCCATATGGATTTAGCAGTGCAGGGTATGCCTGTGCTGTCACACGTGTAGTTCTTGAGGAATACACTGCATCTGTGGCATTTTATAAAGATCTCAGCCCTACTGTGGATGTGAATTTTGGCTTAGAAGATCTTAACTTTTCTTTTTCAAGCAGACTTTCTCTGTAATGCCAACATTCCAGGCTTTCAAGGCCATCTTTTTAGTGTTTTAGAAGGACACAGTTTTTATGTTCTAACCTACCTGTATGTTATTTCCTAGTATGGCCTTAGAGTGGATATTTTGCTATTTTATATACCACTCCTTCATGCCTTTTTCATTCGTTCCACAGTGAGTGAGTCAGTCAATCATCATTAAGGTTGTGAGCTGCTAACAAGTTTTAGCCTGTCGTCCACAGTTTATCTGTTCAGCTGCTTAGGTTTATTGAGCAAATCAACTTAATAAGTCAGAATAGAAGTACTCTATGGGTTTACCCCTGTCTGCGGTGGTGCAGTGGTTAGTGTTGTCGCCTCACAGCAAGCGGTTCTCCCGTTCGATTCTCAGCTGGAGTGCCTTCTGTGTGGAGTCTGCATGTTCTCCCGCGGTCGAGTGATGTTAAAGACATGTAGGTAGGTGTAAGCGTGAATGGGCGTCCCTTCGTTGAAGATTGGGCATCGGGCTGGCAACTCGGCACTGCAAAAGTCCACTGCCAATCTTGAGTGGACCGGAGTTCTGCTGTGGTGACCCCTAACCAGGAAAAGCCGAAAGTCTTAAAAAGAAGTACTCTATGGGTTTGCATAATTAGGGAGGGAAAGTCAGGCAGTCACTGGAAGTGAACTGCTAACTTTAGGAATGTCTTGAGTAGTCTGAGGACTTCCTTCAAAACAGACCATCTATATTTTTTTTCATTTCCAGAAGGATAAAGAAGTATTACTTCTGTTCAACCAAACATTCTCTAAAAGGCTCACCCATTGCTTTATCTTAAGTCACCAGCATGTTGTTGGGTATTGCAGTAGGGGATCATTCCTTAAAGAGAAATGGCTGCTGTAGTGACTTGTTTCACTGGGAACATTTGGTGCAACTTCTACTTTGCAGTCATTTCACTATTCTGACACTTCTGCCTGGACCCCAGCTCCAGAACAAATTCTCACTTAGGGCTGGTGTCATGAAACCTGTTGCATTGTATTGACTCGTGTTTTATTCTACTTTTTTTTTTCTTTTCTTAGCTGTCTTAAGCTTTAAGTCCTGAATGCTTGAAATTGCTGGTAATGAATACCTGCTGCTGGAACATTCTTTTTAGCAAGGTATTAAATAAAACATAAGGGTATCAATGTTCTAAGATATGAGAGAGGTTTCTGTATTGAGTGGTTTCTCATACAAT